>NW_014569584.1:806152-813701 GCF_001313835.1 Polistes canadensis
ATATATATATATATATATAGATAATTTATATATGTATATGTATATATACATACATAGTATTTGCAATATATTAAGTGGTATCTGCATTTGTATCAATATATATATAGGTACATACGCATAGGTACGTGCGCGCGCGTGCCATCGTACATGAATGCGCATACGCACGCTTAATAAACCTTTCTTCCCATAAGATTTTATTAATCTCTCTTTCTAAAGCAGACGTAAATCGGGTTTCTATGCGATTAGCTTGTCAAATCAAATCTAACAATTCTAAATTATTTTCGACTATCTATCTAATTTTATTTACTTTTTGTCCATATTTCTTTTGACGAAATAGATGCAATTTGTTGTAGTTGCAATTTTGTTTGTAGTAGCAATAGTAGCGATAGGTAGTTAGTGGTAGTTACATGCACGTAACACAAAGGAAAATAGATAAATGAATAAAATCATGATTTTGTTGTTGTCAATACGAAATATGCTCCGTGTAAATTATTATTTTTTTTTACTGACACGCTGCGTACGTACACGCTCACATTCGAATACATACACACGCGCGCATGCTTTCATATATATATGTATATATACACATGTACATATAATATATGTGTATTTATGTATATATACATACACATTTATGTATATGTCCTCTTAGAACATATATTTGATCATCGTTATTATAAATCAACTTGCGAACCGATGATCGGAGGCAATCTCATCGTAGAACGAATATATTTATTATTATATGATTTATAAAAATGGCTTTTCTTATTCTTCTGCGTGTAATTATTTTATTATTACGGAATAACGAGGGAGAGGGCAAAAAGTAGTTCGCATTTTTCGTAACACGAATATATAATATATATGTACGGTATGACAAGTTTCACAGAACTTTTTGGAACTCTTACTTTTTTTTTCTTTTTTAAATAGTCGATGCTAGTTAGCTGTTTTTCTTTTTTTTTTTTTTAAATCATCATCTTTCTCTTCTTTTTTTCTTTCAATTGAAATTTTCTTTTCCTCCCCCTAGCCGTTTTATTTCCTTTCATTTGCAAATGTAAATCTTAATAAAAAGTTGTGATTCCAATCATCCGTTAGAATAATTCCGAAAAAAACCCTCTGCTTAGTATATACATGCATACATGCACACGTACATATATGTATATTCTTTGCGCACATCGAAAAATCCGCATAATTTAAATGTATGTATGTGTGTGCGCGCGTGTATGTTTTTTTTTTTTTATAACAAGATGGCAAAAAAATTCTTTATCTTTTTTTTTTTTAATTTTCCTCCTAGTGTTTTTAGTTTCGTAGATGGTGAAAATTTTTTTCTTCTATACGCATAAGTTGAATATAATATATATAGTATACAATATATGTGCACACGTATATATATATTGATTTACTTTCTTCCTATATATGTATATGCACACATATCTATATATATACGTGTATTTTTAATAGAAGATGTACGAACGTGTAGAAAGATTCATCATATTTAATGAAATTTTAATTGGACAAAAATCTTATCTTTTTTTTTTCCTCTCATTATCATCACCATCATCATCGTCATTTATCTTTTTCTTTTCTTATATTTAATATTATTATTTTTCTCTTTAAATCGCGACCCATCGATTTTCTTAACTCACTTTTCATTTTCTTACTTTTTTGCTTTTCCACCCACCCTCTTATCTTCTCCACATTTTTCCTCCCTTTTTTATTTATTTATTTATTTTCTTTCGTTCTCTCTTTAATGAATTTCGCGACGTCGCGAATTTTTTCATAGTCGTCGAAGAACTTTATCAAAGTTTTTTTTTTCGATAATACATCATCATCATCATTGCACGTGTAAGATATTTAACACTAATAATTAATGCAAAGAGAGAGACACACGACAGTGAGCGTGAATGAAATCACTATATCATTACACGATTTCTATTTTTTTATTCCTCTTTTTCTTTCTATTTATCTGATAAAATTCTCTTCGTGGCTATCTATTTACCTAGCTTTCGATAAGAATGCAAATACATATATATATATGTATATGTATGTTTGCCTTAATCCTTCTTATTTTTATTTTTCTTATATTTTCTTTCCTTTTCATTTCATTTCATTTCATTTCATTTCTTTTCAATTCATTTCATTCTATTTCATTTCGTTCCATACAATCTGCGTGCATTCGCGAATCGAGAAAGCAATCGACAGAAATGAAAAATGAAATTATCGAATTACGAGATGTAATATTTATGATATTTTGGCAGAGTTATCAAGTTTTCTCGTACACAGTTTTTTTTTTTCTTTTTTTTTTTTTTTTTTTTTAAAACACATCAATGGTCAAGTGCTTTCTCGTTTTGGTAAGATAACAATATTATCGAGAGAGAAAGAGAGAGAGAAAGAGAGACAGAAAGAGGGAGGGAGAGAGAGAGAAAGAGGGAAAATAGAAATTTTCGATATTTGATTTACCGCGTGCTCTCCATACAGAAACGAATTCTTTATTTGAAAAAAAGAAAAGAATTCAATTTATCTTCGCATATTTCTAAACGCCATTTAAACGAGTAATTCTAAGGAAGACCATTTCGTATTTTCGTATCCGGTTTTATCGAATCAATCGGATTTGATCTTCTTCGTGGAAAAAAAGAAAAAAAGAAAAAGAAGAAGAATTACTGTAATATTTCCCTCAAAAAAATGTTAGTAAGAACGATCGTTCCGACGTGTTCGATACGAAGATAAATCCAAATTTGACAGAATTTCTTTTTTTTTGTGTTGAAGGGAAAGCACGCGTTCCTTAATTTACGTGATTTTAAAAGACGATAGGAAAAAGAAGTAAGTAAGTAAGTAAGTAAGTAAAAGTTTTGAATCGACGTGGCAGAAATGCACTGTACAATGGCTAACAACTAAATACAAGAGTACTCCAACAAACACGGCTACGAATTCCCCTACCGCAAAATGTCTCTCTGTTATTTTTCTTATTTTTATTTGTATTTTTCCTTAAATCTGTCTATCTTTTTTTCTTTTCATTCACATTCTATTTCGTCTTGCGTACGTTTGTTCAGAGGACTGCGAGGCACGTGACAGAAATGCACGCGGAATTCCTTACAATAAATAAGACTTTTCTCCTCCTTCTTCTTCGTATATTTGTTTGTTTGTTTGTTTGCTAGCTTGCTCGGTTTCCTTTTTGTCGCGCTTAATACTAACTGACCAACTTTCGGGAATTAAGTTATTATTCTCTTTTGCATTTCTCTTCAAAAACTTTGCGCCAGCGTTCGTAAACACTTTTTGCGTTTATTTCATATTCTTTCTCTCTCTCTTTCTCTCTTTCTCCCTTTTTCTTTATTTTTTTAAATATATTTATATATATGTATATAGTTTGTGCATATACATACGTATATATATTTTTCTCTCTCTATATATATATATATTAATATATGCGCGCGCGCGGGTGTATAATTTTTCGTCGTGTTTCCTTTTCTTCATTCGGATGATAGAACGTTGCTCATGTTGTGTTGATATTTTTGACGAACAGCAACATCTTCTCTACGGAACTAACGTAATCATTCAGATTTATTTGTGACTGAATGAGAACGACGTTGGCCCCGTAACTGCGCTCCGATGGAAATGTACGTTTTGCCACTTGTTATCCCTCTTGTGCCAGACACGGCTCTCTTCGCTTTGGTGTGTGTGTGCTACACCTTGCCTAAGACCAATCATCGATAACTTATTGCACAGTATTTTTATATTAAATATTTACATTTGACAAAATATTGAAGAAGACAAAATGGCCGACTGGATAAATCAAAATCAATATCATATTTCGATATGTTAACTTACTTGTCCATGTATTGTGTGAGCCTGACGTAGGCAATACACGCAGCATCCTCACCGAGCAAGTGCACGTGTGGATTCAGGATGGTCGTGTTGACGGCCTTGCAGTTTTTGCCGAGAACCGCTTCGTTGTTGTTTAAAATGAAACTTTGGTTATTCGCGTGTCATCTCATATATCGAATCAAAATGCGTATACTATGCATTTTTGTACATAAACATTAAAGAAAGTAGGAGAGACAACGATAACAACAAGTAGAAGAAAAAGGAACATTTTCTTTTTTACTTTGAATAATATAAAAGCTTGCTATATATAAATTGAAATTGTAAGTGGTCATATTAGGTTGAACACAAATATATATCGAACGAATGCATATCATTTTCATTCGACTATGAAAATAGATCTTAATGAAAATATATGTATTTATCCTGACCGTACTCTCGTAGATACGTGTTCGTCATGCATAATTTGAAAGAAGATAAAGTGCAATAACAAGCCGCGTTGAACCTAAATACGTAATGAATGGATGATTTTCCAGATAGATAGATGGATGGATTCATGCATACGTGACGGTGGTTTCGTTAAAGGAATAAAAAAAGAAAAAATAACTCTAGATCGAATTAGGATTTTGTTTTGATTCTCTAGTTCGAAACGAGCATACGTCAGACGATCGTGCTCCGGTTGCATAAAACGTGCACTATAAAGGGAAAAAAGGAAAAGTCCTTCTCGCGAATGGAAAGTAATGTTTAAACGTAATTAGAATAATAGGTGCTCTAGCGGCCAGTACTACCATCCATCACCACCATCATCATCAACGAACGCACCGCCAGGAATTTGAGTATTAGGGTTTAGTAGTAGGGCATAGGAGTGGCGAGTGGAAGCGGATACGCAAATCAGTCGTAATTACCATTATCAAAGTAAAATTTGTGGAAATCCATTCCCTCGACTAAATTACCTAGAGCCTCTGGCTCAAACGCGGTCAAGTGTGGATCGCAGATTTTCCTGGAACACCCGTAAACAAATCGTTTTTATTCTCCTTTTATTGCAATATTATTTCCGATCGATTTCTTTTCGTACTCACGTGTAAGCCTCGAAGTCACCGGTACTGATACTCTCGATCAATTGTTCCGTCATTTTGATGATCTCTTGACGACGTGCTGGAATCGTTAATGAGTAATTATATAAGATTGGGAGCCGTGCCATCATCGATTTACACGCACGAGCTGTCCCAATCCGGGCAATTATTTTACCGACACATTTTTACGTTACAACAGTAAACATGCAAGAACCTTTATTATCAATACGTCTACGTCCTACGTCTGCGGCTTCTGCGCCTTTCTACGTGTTTCATCAACAACAATTTCAATTATTATTTTCTGTTTTTTAATACTAATCGGTCCTTTCTTTCACTTCTTTGATTTTTTTTATTCCCGATGTTATATCCCATAGCATAATACTCGTATGCATGTTAAATTGTAGAATCGTTGAATGATTGGACAAAAAAAAATAATCAAATAAAATCAAATAAAATAAGTGTGAGAAAACTTTTCGTGCGAAGAAAAAGTCTCGTGTCATTCTCTTTCCTGCTTCCCCATGTTTTCTGATCACATTCTATCATCCCCTAACACCCAACCCCCCTTCATTTGCCAATCTTCGTGATGTTTACAAAGAAATGTTTTCATCCAAAGGATGTATTCGCATGCAACTTAGGAATTGTGAATTTGATGCTTTTCTACGATCAAGATTGTCTTATTCTTTTAGTAATTAATAACGAAACAAATGTATAAATATAACGCGAGTAAATAAATAGGTCGATTAGAAATATTGTCAAATTTGTCTAATAATTTGTCTAACATGGCGGCGTCTGACTTGTTCGATAATCAAAAAACGAAGAGAGATATATTTTTTGTCGTAACTGCCACGACCACCACTACCAGCCTAATTTGTACTCTACTGCGTCTACTTATTGTTATCATCGTCAGTCAATCAAGTCACTGTTTATTTACGCTATACTACGTACCAGCATTTTCTCTTCTCAACTAGAATTGATTGTTGCCCCCCGATTCCGAGCAACCTTTTTCGTTCCCCAACAAATTCTTTGCTTTTGCTTCTTTTCACCCAAACTTATAGTTTTTTTCTTGCTTACAATTTCGTCAACTTTTGCTCGGACTCGAGATAGTCGTAAGAACATAACGAACAGACTATCTAAAATTCTAATGAACCAATACTTTGATGAACATATCCGAGAACGGACGAACGAACGAACGTTAGTTAGTTATTTCAAAGAAAAAATAAACAAAATGTAAAATAAATCAATTTGTTCGAATATAATCGAACGTTGACAGAATTCGTATGCAACGCATAATGATATCGATCATTTGTCGTTCATTAGTAAGAATTGAAACGTTCGTTCTCGGTGAATGTACATATGTACATACGAAATTATGAAGAAAATAAATTATCGACGATTCGATCGGACATTGATGCAACTTTATGATGAATCGACGTGCACAGCAAAGAGGTTATCGCGTACGCACGAACGGCGCATAAGTATGACCAGAATCGTTCAACTTTTCATATTTTTACGAGCACTCATTTTTCGTACCAAATGCAACATTACTTTGTATACAACGCTTATGCGTTCCGTAAATTCGTTTGCCATAACCTCGACCATGTTTTTGGTCTTCCATATTGCAAGATGAGTCCGATTAAAAAATAACAACAAAATTCTAAGAAAAGGTGAGAACGTACAAGATGAGATAAATTATTAGACGTAGAAATGAATTTAATAAAAGAATCATTCATCGAAAATATTACTCATAGATTTACGTAATACTCGTGCACGTTCTCGCCGAATAATTGATCATTTTTTCGATAATAGATATTATCTTATTTTCTTGTTGTGAAATTCCTGACGTGAATGTTTGTAGGCTGAACGAACTTACGACGGAATATACAAACTTTACCTGAGCACTGGGAGTTCGTCGAAAGCTGGCTGCAGGTCTTGATAGGACACACGATTCTTATGTCTACAAGCAATATGTTATACACCCCGTTCGTTTATTAAAACTGACGTGGCATGGAGATTCTTAAAAGAGGCATAAAAAAAAAAGCATTTGCGTAGGCGCCCAAGAGGATTAAGCTACGCGACTCGTTTTATCGCAATGATCAGGAATTGAGCCCACTTTCTCCGAATCAAATTCCCATTAATTAATATCCAAAGTATAAGAAATAAAAATAGAATTATTTATTCACTTTCCTTGGTATCATTTCAGGCTAAAATCCTGATTTCTCGCGCAGGACGAAAATATCCATTTATAATGTGTACGCACGTATATAGAAGATATAATTTAGTAATCACATTTGTATTATATATATTTAATCATAACACATCGCCGAACTTAATCCTCGCGAGAGTGATAATCGTTTAAGAGGATCAACCGTCTCCTTTCTCTCTCTCTCTCTCTTTTCTTTTTTCATCCTTTCCCACCCCCACCGTACCGTAAACTCTTCCGGATTTGACGAGAAAAATCAAATTGTTCTTCCGACATTGGAATAATAATAAATCGATGCTATATACGTATTTGTTTCAAATGTATATACGTACATTGATGAAACTTTTGAATGGCGGTTGTCGCACGAGTAGCAGTAGCACTTCGATTAATCGTCTTCAAATTTATACGCGTTTTATAAATACTTTCTACTATAATAATATATACTATATATATATATATA
>NW_014569584.1:813706-895493 GCF_001313835.1 Polistes canadensis
TATATATATATATATATATATATATATAAAGCTTTACAAGCACGGAGCTTAAATCGCGCGAAAGTAAAAAAGATGATCGTCTAGTCTGGGAAGCTTATGGTTTGAAATTATTTTTGCGTTGGTTTATTTGAAATAATACTTTATGCATGTATATACCCTATATGCATTTATTAAAGACGTTGTATGTTTTTTTTATGCATACCTACACAGAGAACACATGTATATACGTGTAGCCTTCAACGTAGAGAGCTCCGGAAATAATATTTCTATGGGACGTTCACACGCTTCAAGCGATGATCAACCTTCTACGTATCCTACGCGCTTATATTATTTTAAATAATAATAAGAAGAATATATACCGAGAGAAAGAAATAACTATTAATATATATATATGTGAACATATGTTAATTCGTTAATCTATGAAACAATTACACCGATCAATTAAAGTATGAAATTGAAATTTGATTTGTCTTCAAAAGTTGGCTGTTGTTTTTAGAACAATGCTCACTGTTATTTCATATATTAACTGAATTATGCACCTTAACGGTAACATATATATCTATACGTTTACATCTATACTGTTTATTAAAATTGAACGCACCCTTTCCGTACTCGTACCTAGCAGTATGCGCGTTGCACGCACACTGGTTTGTGTTTACGTCATCGTCGATAGAAAAACGACGAAAGTAAATACGTCGGAAATGTAATCGAAATTTGTACTATTTTCCTTTGTTTTCCTTTTTTATTATATTGGCATAGTAAACTGTATGAACTATTGCATTGATTCGACAAGGATACTTTTTGTGCAAGTAATATGTACGAGTTTGTACGGATCAGTGTACGTATATGAATCGGTTATCCTTCAAACGGTTGGTCTAATCTGATATAAAAGATCGCGATCTAGCCGAGAAGGAGAACAAAAGAGAGAAATAATAATAAGAAAAAAAAAAACAAATAAAAACTGAGAGAACATCGCGTTTCGTTTAGATCACAACAAGCTACACCGTTTAAAGCACGGCTTCTCCTGTTTTCCACTGGGCTTTTTATAATCCTCTGGAATATTAGGACTCTCCTCGATGATTTTCTTCTTACCGTCGTCGCGTTCGCCGTTGCAATTGGTTGCAGGATGATGCGCATTCGGCGCTGGGTTATCAAAGAGCACCGCCGCACGCCGAACTTCTCGTTCTGATTTTCGTTGCGATGAAGATGGCACGTAACACACGACACACACACAGAGAGAGCGAGAGCATGCAGAGAAAAAATATAGAGACTCACGGATAATAACGAAGGGTTCCGTGTCAGGGACCGAGATTATTAGGTCAAGGGGGTTTGTGTGTCGGGATTATTCGGGATTTGTCGAATAAATGGACAATATTTTGGTGGAACGGGAGGTTGGTTTTGCATTACAGACCGGTGGCCGAAGAGTCGTGGCGTCGCGAGGGCGGCACGTTGCTGGCGTTGCTGAGGTAAACCGTGGCCGCTGAGGAGGGCGACGCCCCTGTTTGACTGTTTTGGCTGTTGCTGCTCGAACTGCTCGAACCACTGCCCACGCTTCCTGTGCTGCCAGCTAGTCATGCAACCAATCCAACCAAAAAACAAAAGAAAATACGAGCTAGTTTCAGCCATCATCCAATAAGCGAGAGAGAACCAACGAAAGTAACACAAATGGGATACAAGTATATATACCATCATACAGGCCATTCTCAAATTTGCGAATATACATAACTTCATATAACTTTATTTGCTTGCTTCGACTATTTACAAGTTAACTTCTTATATCGCGTAAACTCGTCTCGCATAAGATGTTTCGAAGCTTGCATTCAAGCACAAAGTGGTCACTTCCAAACATTTTTATGCAAGTACACCATTGCAATTGTATCAACTTTTTTTCTTATTTCAGCCTGCTGAAGCCACCCCTGAAGTTATGCTCACATATTTTCAGAATACCTCTGTACATTTATTTGTATACGAAAGAGAAAAGAGAGAAAACGATATTTGAAGTTTTTCTAATTATTTGGGAGCTGTTATAAATACCGATAAAATGTTTCAAAGTATTGAGAACACGATGATGCTTCGTCCCTCTAGTTTTTCTTTTTCTTTCTTCTCATCTTTCTTTCTTTTCATCTTTCTATACTTATCGCGTATTCGAGAGAAGGAAAAACACAAAGTCGGGGAACTTAAAAATGTACTCTGGAGACGGTACAACAACACGTTGGTCCAAATGTTAAGAAAGCAAAATACAATAATATATCGATGGATTTGAGAGAGATAGATATTAATTATTCTTACAATTAATTACTATATCAATTAGACAGTTTTGACGAAAGCGGACAGTACCGAGGATCGAGAGTTTGCGGATATTGCAATGCAATGCAATATATGACATCGTGATAAGGATAGTGCTCGAGTGATTCGCCAAAGGACGATATCATATCTACGGTGCTTAGAAACATATGTGTGTTTGTGTGTACGAGTGTGTTTCTGAAATATTTCAAAGCTTGGACTCGGTATGAAAACGAATAACGATGATCGCGTGCGTGACTATGGGAATGATTAGATAATTAGTAGAATAACGAAAGGTTCAATAATCTACTTACTTTTTTATAATCCTGTAGCTCGTAAATTCTCGAGGCGATGATTTGTTCTTTTTTTTTTATGACAAATTATGTATGAGTAATGATATAAATTTGATCTAAGGAATGACGATTATGATCAAAGAACGTGGTGATTGGCGTTTGCTTGTGCGTGAATAAAACCAAGTCATGCTTCGATTCTAAGGGATATGTGCTTTTTACAAAATCTATACACGCAGCCATCTTCTTACCATCAATGTTCTCTCTACGTTGTCCATAAACGTTGGATTGAGGAGGAATGCGAGCCACGGTGGCGTAGCCTAATGCAACATTTTCATCGTCGCCACTTTGCAAGTTACGTTCATCTTTAATCCTACAATCATTCTAAAACGTAACGTCACGTTTCTTTTCGCGCGTAACGTTTTAATATGCATTTATTAAAAACGTTCTTTTCTCGTCGCTTTATATCATTCTTCTAACGCGTTAATCGCAGTATCCTAAACGAACTAACCTACCTTCAACGGGTTACAACGAACAACTTCGAATCTACGTTCGCTAAGTCTAATTTTCTATTACGAACTCTAGTCTCGTGCGATATGATCAGGAATAGTCCTAAAATAAAATAGATTTGCATAATAGAGGCTAAATTAAGTAATCGGGATCCTTTTCCGAATGCATTATTCTTATCATATAAATATAGTATTTCGCATGGGCTAGTTTTGTTGAAAACGGAGAAACAATCTCGAAGAGGCCAAATCACTTTTGGACTAATGCACTCAAGGTCTCACGCATTTACCTTGCGCTCCTTGAAGGAGTACAGCGGCTAATCCAAGCGGACTGGCCGTGGGCTGCACTTGAGCATGACCCGTTGTCGGTGGACTCTGATTTACAATTTGTGCCGTTTGCGCTTGGCCCTGATTGGTAGTAGTGGGTTGTTTGTTGACGAGACTGCTCGTAGCGCTATCTATCAAGGAGAAAAGTGCTCCTCCTGGATTGCTCGGTGTAACACCACCGCTGGAACTCGATCCTTCGTTTGGAAGAGATCAAAAATAATATCTTTCAACAATTTCAGGATAGTCTTTATTCAAAGAAGAACGTGCCAAAGCTAGGGATAGAATTCGGACTTGACGATTGGAGTCCTTTCATCGATCTGGCGCGTCTCATGACCGCGTTTCGATCGCTATGCTGGCGCTGGGGGGGGGGCGGGGCGGTGGAAGGACAGGATGCTGCAAAACATTGCAACCGATAACGTTTGGTTAGTCAACCACGCCATTTGTTTGTGTGTTAGACGTCAAACGCCGACGACATTTTCTTGAAGCTTACGACCTTGCAAACGAACAGAGAGAAAAAGCGTTCCTGAAATAGATCGTAAATTGGGTATCCGTCTACCTGGTGTACTCAGTAGTTCGTTCGGCTCGAAACTTGTGAGTTTCATTAAAACTACTCCTTTTGGGGAGAATTTTCTAATGGGTAGAAAGTTGGTCGCAAAATTTTCTTCCTCGAAAGGAAAGTCCTTTTGAAGCGTACGATTCGATCACGGATGAGATTTGTTTTATTTTTCTTTCAAAAAGAATAAATAACTTTTCTGCCATCGCACATATGTACCTACGTATGTATGTATGTATATATACATATATACACAATGGACTTAGGTATTAAGGTACTCTCCAACAAATTGAAACGTCACTCGAAGTAAACAGAAGATTCGAACGAAAGTAGAACTACGCGAGGTTGCGAGCTAGTCAAAGATTTATCTGTCCGTTTGTCAAAACGATCGATCGGTCGGATAAAAATCGATCGTCCCTCTTAGCTCCTGGATTGAAGGATTCAAGAAGAAAAACACCCACCGTGATTGTAGTCGTTGCTGTTCGATTGTACTTTCGACGAGCTTGCGGTGGCACCGATCGTAGACATTTCCGATTATCTTCCTCGAAGGTACATCTCGAAGAAGAACTCGATTCGAGATTGATTCGATGATCGATTTGAGAAATACTAGAAAACTATTCGCGATTAATTCAACTATTACTATTCTACTGACCGATGATGAAAAAGGTGGAACGATTTTTCTATACACCCGCGTACTTTTTGAAATGATTAAGGCATAAATTAATATGCCAGTTAAATGCGAGTTACTCTATCGAACGAACTCTGCGGACTACTTCGGATCTATTTTGAAGATCTAATGCCAAGAGGACGCGCGCGGAGACAGGTCTGTCCATTGATGCGATGCGAACCCCGTGCATTATATACATTTTCTTTTACATTGTTTCCCTAAATGTTGTTCACAAACATTTTCTATATCATTTTCTTATTTTTATATGATATATCAAAATCATAACCTTCGACCTATCGACCATTTACTAATACTCAATTTCTTCTTTTTGTAATTACTTCTTTCCCTTCGTATAGCGCGCGGAGTCAAATTCGAGTGTTCGTTAGTTCGCACGAAAAGACACACGGACACATATACATATATTTATTTAAAAGTTTATCGTGCAACAAAGAACAAAAAAAAAAAGAGAAAATCGCGAATACGATTAAAAGTAATCATCAGTCGAGCGAGCATGAACGATTAGTTCGCTTCCTTGGAGGGAGCTTGTAAGAGAAAAATAGAGATGGAACGAACACAAATTAGAGAGAGAGAGAGAGAGAGAGAGAGAGAAAGTGGGGGGTGGTTGGGGTGGGGTTTGGAAAGACGGCCGATCCACCGTACGATTTAGCGGATAAGCTGGAACAAACAGGGCGCAACAAAAGCTCGATTTCGAAGCTCGACAAGAACTTTTTTTCTATATACCTATATATACATACATATATGTGTATTCATATACATATATAGATATAGATATAAATTTAGGGGAAAAAAAATAGAAGAGGAAAAAAAATAACATTCGCCTCTCGGAAACGGACAAATTTTTGTTCGATATCAACGACCCTCGTCATCCCTTCGAACGAAAGTAACTTTTTTTCCGATCATTTTCCTTCTTTTTTTCCTTTTTTTAACAAATGAGTGTGTGTGTGTGTGTGTGAGAGAGAGAGAGAGAGAGAGAGAGAGAGAGAGAGAGAGAGAGAGAGAGAGAGAGGGATGGATATTAACATGTCTGAAAAAATGATTTCCACTGGCACGCTGAAACACTTTTATTATTAATATTATTTCTCTTTTTTTTTCTTTACCCCTACGCATACGCATATATTATTATATATAAGTATAAAATGTATATGTGTGCAATATTGAGGTGCGATTTTTCGTTTTAGTGTGCCAACGTGCCAAAAAGAAAGAAAGAAAGAAAGAAAGAAAAAAAGAATGAGAAATATAATAATCGTAATCGTGGTAGATTATTTACACGCGTGTACGCGACGATATCACTCGGGGATAACACGCATGTGTTACACACGTAAATAATTATTTTGATATATGAAATATATGTATACATATATGCGTTCGAAGATGATATTTAATTATATAGAAAAATGATATGTCCAATTATTTTCGACAAAAATGAAAATATGCATTTTAAATGTACGACAAATAAATATGTATACACAGAAGAAAGACTTTGAAACGTTGCATAATGTTTCTTAGCCTTTCTTTGATTTTTTTGTTCGTTTAGTTAATTAATGTTTTTTTTTTTTAATTAGGTTACCTTCGGGTTCTTTGGCAATGACCGTGCTGCTCCGGTCGACGCCGCCCTTCTTATCCTCTGTACAACATACACACATACATACATCACCTAAATACGAATATGTGATAAGATACAATTACCTAATGCATGTTCTTTTTTTTTTTTTTCTTTTTAATATTTTTGTTTTCTTTTTTCTCTCCTTTCTTTCATACCTTATTTTTTAATATATTACTTGACACTTATATATAGACACATATGTACACGTACCATTGCATACATGTATTTATTTTCTTTGTATATACATATGCCAGTATATACTTATATTACAGATTTTTGTTTTTATTTGGTTGCAACGATATCATTCATTTATATGGATACGAAAATCTTAAACGAATGTAAAGAAGACAAATTGTTAATCGTAATTTTAAACTAACGTAATAGAATTTGATCATTTTGAAAATGAATTTTTGTCCAGTGAAACCAATCGATCATCATGCTTTTAGCGACACCGATAACAAATGATAACAAATATATACTACGCCGAGGGACAAGACTCTTTCTATTTCATTGGAACCGTTTTTATATCTTTTGGATTTTTTTATTCTTTTTCTAATAAGTATGTCAGACAAAAATGCAACACAATTTATGCGAATGTTCGTACGTATGTAAAATATTTACAAAGCGAACGTTTAATACAGCTTCATAATTTTTCTTACTATTTTTTTTTACCCGGCAATTATTTCTTTTTTTTAATTAACATCTACGAAAATTTGTATTTAAATGCGCACGAAATTATGACCCTGGACTAAGTTAACAAAAGTAGGAAAAATTGATCGTGTGTGTGATTTATTTTATATAACAATTATTCATATTATAAAATATATCACAAAATGAATGTTTCATATATTTTGATTTTACATTAGTCCACTGTCGTAATTACCAATACAAATATATTTTTGTATTGATTTGGTCGTTGCCAAAAAGTATGGGCTTTGATGCGAAAAAGGGAGATTATATTAATTGATGGACCAATTGGAAGAGACGATTTGAGATTTATTATATGAATATAAAATCAAAAAATAGATGTGTATATATATATATATTTTTTTATATATATATATATATATATAAAAAAAAGAAAAAAAAAAAGAAAAAGGTAAAATAAAAATAAAAATCACACGGGAGAAAGTGCCGGAATGGTGCAGCGCACTTTTAGCGATCGTGCGTATCTTTCTCGATGCGTCATGAATAGATCATGACTCGAGCAGTGGTGATAAAAAAAAAAAGAAGTAGCAGGGGGAAGGGGGTGAGGTGTGAAGTTGAAGAAAAAAAAACGTGCAAGACTTTCCCATTCCTAAATTCAAAATTTGTGATAATCGATGATAAGAAAAATAAGGGTGAATTCGAACAACGTGTCAATTAATAAAGAACGAATGACCTCGATCATATATTTTTCTTCTAACAATTATTCAATAGATCAATCAGCAAGAAAATTCATCAGGATATTAGTTTCTCGTTGTACAATTTATTATAAAATTCGTTCCTTATTTTATTACTATAGTCAAAATAATTAATAATAATTTTCAACTTCCAATCGGTACCAAACGTACAGATACATTTACATACATGTGTACATACGCATTGACCAACTTTTTCGTAACGTACAACAAAAGATAATAGGAATAAAACGTTTTTGTTATTCACAATGCAGAAGATTTCTGAATGGCCGTTTAAATCATTGGCAAGTAAAGTAAGTTTATAAGCATCAATGTGTATGTATATCTGCGTTAGCCATTTGTAACGCTTATATATGTAAATGCAATACATAGAAGGTAGAGTAAATACATAGGCACGGCTCATTGGCAAGATGTATAATAACTAATAACCATAGTACAAGACATATCCTTTCGACATGGACAATTTAAAAGTAGACGTGCAAGAACCGAACAAAGCATCATGCATCGTATCAATCGTCATAAGTAAGCGAAATGGACGACAAACGGGGACGATTGAAAGCGCAACAGCAGCTTGAGATAAATGTGGTAATACGATTTACGAAACGGAAACAAAAATAACGCCTAGTAAAAAATATATATATATATATATATATATATATACATGTATATATATTTTGTTGATAATAAAATTTAAAAAAAGATTTCCAAAGAGATGCAGTCAAGAGGAGAGATATACGGATTTGATTGTTGTTGAATCGATCATTCCGTGTGATTGGTGCCAGGTTTTCATAAATCCATAACACCGAATTGAAAATCGAATATGTAATAAAAACGTAGGCAAATATAATGCGAGAGAGAGAGAGAGAGAGAGAGAGAGAGAGAGAGAGAGAGAGAAAGAGAGAGAGAGAGAAATAGATAGAAATAAAAGAGAGTGGGCGTGAAATAGAATCGTGTATGATGTGTAAATTGATGCTAGGAATAGAAAGAGATATATATAGAGAGAGGGGAGTTTTCTTTTATTATTAAATTTATTATTAAATATAGTATGAAAAAGTGTACGTGTGAAATTCGTAAGGAATTTGACGTCATTGATTTGTGCAATGACTAAAAAGTGCAACGACCAAGATTTTTGTTACAAGATTTAATTTAAAGGCTTAGGTAGGGAAAAAAACGATGAAAAAAGAAATAGAAAGACAGACACACACAGAGACAGACATATCCGGAAATATAATAATAATAATTATTTGGAAAAAGAAGAGAATATTATATCGAGTGTGCAGAATGGGAGAGAACAAAAATTATATATATATACATATTGAAGAAAAAAAAAAGAAACCAAAATATTAAATTGATATGAGATGCGTGAGTCGATATCTTGGCTACCGACGAACATCTAACGCTATATACACACCTAATTTGCGTACATACCTAAAGTAAGTACGTAATACGTCTAATCGTCGAATCTAACATCGGCAAACGACGAAAAAACATTTATCTATGTATATATAGCTATATATAGCTACGATGCATTCACCGTTTAGTAGCAACAAATTCGAAATGATCAAACTAAAGTTGCGATCTATCGACATAATATTATACCGTTCGATCGTACAGTTTGTTTTGGTTTGTAATTACAAACTCGCGTGTAATTTTTCTATCTATGCGGACATACACGCGAAAGCAAACGAGAAAGCTGCTACTTTAATATATTAGGTACTTAAAGTATACTAACGTTGCTATCTAGAGACACAATAATTAATCGTCGTTTGCGAATTTAGCTTTAAGGAAAAGCTTCTATACGCATGTATCTATTTCGCGATATTTTTTCTTTTTCTTTTACTCGTTTGAGAAAAGTTCATCGCGATATTATCGTTTAAGTATCTACCTATAGTTTATTTTTCTTTTCTACTGAAATCTATAAATCTAATCTCGCTAAGTTTTCTCACCAAGGCAGCTAACGCACCTAAGAAGAGAGATAAATGTTCGATAAAAAGGAATGAATTTGATTTATTAACTGATAGTGGTGGTAGTTTTCTCGTAGAATGAATTATTCGCGGGCTCGTACATTCTATTTTTACTTTTAACTGAAAAATTTGCCGAATAGATTTTCATGGCGCTATTGTAGATCGATAAACTTATTACGAGCGTGCTAATTGGATCTCATCGTCGCAATAATGAAATATTTATCATCTATATATACATTTATGTATATATATATATATACATGTATGTATGTATACGCGTTATATGGATCGGAACGATTCGCGAATTTCAAAAATGTTTCACTTTTCAACAGCGATCCCCCATTTAACGATTTTTTTTTTTACTTGCTATTGCAATTATGAAACAATAAAAAGAAAAAAAGAAATAAAGTGATTTCATTCTTTAAAACGTATCCGAATAATCGAGCATAATGAATATATTTGATATTAAATGTACTCATTAATTAAATATAATATTAAAACAATTATTAATTAATATTACAAAAAAAAAAGAATTCTCATACTTTTACGTGTTTCAGATTTGTGAGAATACTATTATTACTTTTTGATATTTTTCACGATATATCTATATGTGCAGTAGATCAAAATTCATGATTTTTTTGTTTTTTTTTTGAAAACGGATATCGTCCTCCTCGACATATATCGTATATGCAAATTATATTATATAATATATATAAATAAATCTCTCTGGCTTTGAAAAGGCGCCCTTAAACTAACTACTGGTTACGTTATTTAATAGCATTTGCAATAAATATTTAACTAATGAAAAAACATCGGCCAAACTTTTGATTTTCGCCAAGTTACTTTGCTTTCGATGTAATTGTTTTACTCACGGTTCGCATTCTCGATCCACTGTATCAGTGCTGCAAAATTCCCACGAATTTTACAACACACGGAAATATAAATATATCTTTATGCAAGCCAGACATCGCTATCATATTCGATAACATATGTTAATGAGAAGAACAGAAAAAAAAACAAAGAAAGATAGATCGATAAAAACTTGTTTCTTTTTTTAATTATTATTATTATTTATTTTTTTTTTCTTTTTCATATCTTTCTAATTGATTATTTTCCCTGAGAAAATCCAGACGGGCTTGTCGAAGTTTTTCGAGAGAAAATAAAATTAATATCTACGTACGTACGTAAGAAAAAAAAGATAACAAAAAATAGAGGAATAATAAGTAAGGAAAAAAAAGAGGATTTCGTTTATGAAAATTAATAGATCACTTTTGTTTCACTCCTTTACGTGTTATGGATTTGTGAGCATACTATAATTCTATCTTTTATACCTTATTACGATTTATGCATATGTGTGGTAATCAAAATTCACGGGGTTTTTTTCTTCTTTCTTTTCTGATGGGATCATTGTACTCGGAAAAGAATATCGTTCTCTTCGACACCGATAAATTATTCGTCGGAGAAGGATAGTGTAAAAGGGATTTCAAAGTGAAGTGTGTGAACGCGTAATGGTGCAGTGCCTGGCGCTTAGAAGCAAATGAAATTCATTTGGCATACTGTGTAAAGGATCAAGGAAAAATGCCTTGGGAATGCATGCACGCAAAAGGATTTTTCGTTATTCGCGTTGTCAAATTTATTTTCTCCTTCGACTACTACGTGTAATATAATATAATATATATGTATATATTGAAAGGAAAATAGAGATAGATAGATAGAGATAGAGATAGAGAGAGAAAGAGAAAGAGAAGAGATCAGGAAATTGAATTAAACGAAATACATGAAGAAAAAAGAAAAGAAAAGAAAAGAAAATAAACTGAGAAGAAAAGAAGTATACTACGTAACACGATGATGATTTTGCGTGCTTGTGAAAATTTGTCGATATAAATGGATAGACAACGAATGGCGAAATTGATCGAACGGAGATTGTTGTCTCGTTATCATAGTCATTATGAGTCAGTTAGGATGAAAAAATACGAGTCCTGCACTATACAATCAATGTTTCTTCATTAATTTATGTATATTTTTTGATCCTTTTTTTTTTTTTGATAAGGTACCCATTTTCAATTCGATCGAATTTCTCTATCTATCGCGAAGATAATGATTATTGATAAGTATAATAAACCTTGCCGTTAAGCGGGTGTCTGCCACACAAAATGCCTACCAGCGCTCACGAATTCAAAACAACTTTCCAACATGTAAGTAAATGGTGTCAAAGAACGTGTAACACGACGATCAATAGCGAGCGATCGAGAGGAGCAAGTTTGAGAATGCACGATGCTTTCAAGAACATTTTTGAGAGTCATGAAGTATTTCAAAGGGGCGAACAAATTTGGAGAAGGAGATAGGAATAGGATATAAGATCGAATAAGAAAGAGAAAGAGAGAGAGAGAGAAAGAGAGAGATAGCACAAAAAATACATATACATATATCTGTACGCATATACTAGGTATGACATTTTAAAACGAGTTACCTGAATAACTCACATTGCTATCGGTGTCGGAATAAAAATATTTCCGACGAAATTTACTTGATTTCGAGAATGCCATAATTTCATGTTATATGTACGCGTAAAGTATTACAGTTCCTATATTACGAGTTACGTATTTATCGTTTGTATTTTTTTGTTATATAAAAAATATTTTTTATGAAACCAAATAAGTTTTGTCCTACATATTTGTTCCTTCCTATCACCAATAGCGATCGAGATATTTGGATGGTATTTCGTTTTAAGTAAGTTTTATACGTACAATATTTTGAATTTTATTTCTATAGATACACTTTATATATGTGTATGTATAGAAAAAACTATATATGTAATTATATAGCAATTTAGAGATTAGAAGAGGGAATAAGGAATTGTATGTGTATGTGTTAAATAGATTGAAGTTTATATATCAAGGAAAAGAGTGTTCTGAAACGGAGAACAAGGGAATGGGAATAGGGGAAAGAACAATCGATTACTCTACGATTAAATACTTTTGAGGGTAAAACAAAATAGATAACGTTCTCGATATATATATATCTGTATATACCTACACGTATGCGGATACGCACAAATTTTTAATTCGTGGTTCTCGTATACCGCAAAATTCAACGAAGAGATTCGTTAAGAAAATTTGAGGATAGGCCATCTCAAAGGAATTCTCTTCATTTTTGGTAAATAAATCTTACAGTAATATCGATTCAACAATGACGATACTATCTACCTTACAAAAGTATGCTTGTATGTATGTACAAAGTTTACAGAATTGATTATTTCATTTAAATTCGATTCTATGGATTTTGGGTGCATGCATGACTATCATTAGTATAATTAGAAAACATTTTTGTTAATACTATAGATAACCTATCCTCTGCATTGTTCAATTTACTTAATTAAATTCATTTATTTGATCGAAAAGAAAGATAGAAAGAGAACAGAAAGTTTAAATTTATTTGTCTAACAATCGTTTAAGTTCGCTTAACGAATCTCGAAAATATTTATATATACCTTTATTAGTAAAATTTGAACAATCGAGGAATTGGGATAGGGAAAACAATAAGGAAATTCATTAACGTGTTGCCATTCGACGAATCCAATAGGAAAAAATGGATTTTTCTTGTTTAATTAAAGATAGAACAAAAAAATAAATCCGAATGGCAATTCGTTAATTGAATTGAAATTAGAAATCGAGTTACCAATTTGCACGTGATAACCGAAGATCATGATCTGTTTCAGTAACGAATCAAAGTGCGTGCACGTGTCGCAGTACGTTCCATTTCTTTTCATTTGATTTACTTTTATATATTTTCTATTTTTATTTTCTTTTATCTAAAAAATGAAATAAAAATCCAGCACGTGTCGTAAGATTTTTACGGTCATATTTCTTTCGTGAATTCATAGCTTCTTCTTAAAAAAAGTAATTAAGAAAGAAAATTGAAAAAATTTTCATATTTGAGCGAGAAAATCCATCTTTCTCTTAAAAAATATGTAAAATATTTGTTATATATGAATGTATAAAAATATATAACAATAGACGATGACAAATCATATGTCATATCTATGTTCAATACGTATTTTATCGACAAAAAATGATGAATAAAAATATATATACACACATATATGTGCAAGTATGCATACAATAAATCATTGAAGTATTCATTGCCCCCCATTATAAACTTTAAATAATAGATATTTACTTGTAACTGCAATATTAAAATTTAATCAAAATATAATGATTATATTTGTAAGTATTACTTGATGTATCCTCCTTTGCATCTTGATGAATTAAGGAATTAGAAAAATATTAGATTACAAGCAAATATTAATCATTTAATTGACAATGGGGATATAGAAATATTCTTGTGACTGAATGTATGCATATATTTTGGAGTTTCTCCTCTTCGTGCACTCGCAACATTTGTTTTTGGATAGAAAAAAACGGTTTGATAAAATAGTTCGATTAAAAAAAAAAAAAAAAAAGGAAAAGAAAAACGAAGATAAATGAATCGAACACAGGCGACGCAGACATTCGTTCAATATTAACTCGATACCAATATATTTGTATTTTGATCGAGAGAGCACAAAGATGGAAAAACGAGTCTCTTACCTTTGACATCGTCATCCTCGATCGTTGTGCTGCTGTCGGTGGATTCCTTCACCTGAGAACCATCGCCCTTCTTTGTGATGATACTTCGACCTGGAGTGCGCAGAGGGTTTTTCAGTAAATCGATATTGGAAGCGTGTAATAGTAGAAGTAATAGTAGTAGTAGTAGTAGTAGTAGTAGTAGTAGTAAATAGTACGAGTATCTTAAGAAATTCTTTTTATGTTAGATATAGATAGATATATATTATTTTTAAGAGACAACAAACGAAAGAAGAATAGATAGATAGATAGATAGATAAATAGTGTAAGAGCGGGAGAGAGAGAGAGAGAGAGAGAGAGAGAGAGAGAGAGAGAGAGAGAGAGAGAGAGAGAGAGAGAGAAAACATTGGAGAAAAATAGCGAACACAAATTCAGAACATTAAAAATTGGAAAAAAGCTTTTTTTTCTTTAATTTTACCACAAATTTATCCCAATTGTTGTCTGCGAGCATAGACAATGATTTGACGTGAAAACAAAAAAGAGCAGAAATAAAATCTTCAATCAGAATGAAGATTTTATGAAATTTTTCGTTTGTTAGGTTTACTCTCTCTCTCGTTGAAAGCGATTAAAAAAAAAAAGTATTTCTAATTTTTGTAGAAAGACTGTAATTATTGTACCAGCTATAATAGGGGTTTAGAAAAATAGAGAAGGGAGTTTCCAGAAAGCTAATTTCAAGAAGGAAGGAAATGACGTAGAAATAGGATACAAGAGAGAAAAATATACAAAGATTACAGAATAAACGGAAGTGAAAAGAAACAAACGTGCACAATCATCTAGATATTATATTGAAATCATGCAATTGTATTTTTTTTGTCTTAAGCTTTCAAGATCATCACTTGTTCACGATTCCAACGTCATATCTCTTTTTTTGTTTACTTGGCATAAGTAAAAATACTTGTTGTTTTTTCTTCTCTTATTTTTACGGAAGTAAAATTCACTCGAAAGCTCACAGATATTAATAAATATATTATTGTAATTAGAAAATAATAAAGTATGCAAATAACACGCGTGCACTAACCGTTATCATAAATTAAAATTAAATTTATGCGGAACCACGTGCAAGTTATAGAACGGATATATTTATTCACTTAGTTTATTTTAGTTGGAAAAGTGATATGCTCAAATAATATAATAATAACCTAATAAAAAGCTCGAAGTAAAAAGAAAAGTAAAACTTGAAATATTTAATTTTGAAAACTATTTAAATAATTTAAAATAAGAAAGGAAATTAGCAAAGTAAAACAAAAATTGATAAAAAAGAAACGAAGCAAGATTATCAATAAGTATTATAGATGCAAAATAAAGAAAATGGAACAATTGACATGCCAAATGCAATTCAGAGACTATTTATTACCAACATTCGTTTCGAGTCCTGCGATTTCTGAGAATTAAGATTTTCTTTACGATTCAATGAAGATATTGAAAATTATGTAACAACCAAGTTATTCTCAATTAGTAGTTAGGTAAGTATACATTTATTTTTAGAGATAACGAGAAGAATTATAATTCTATTTATTACATCGTATATTTGGACTGAATTATAAATAAGCATTTCGTTCAATAAATGATCATTTTATGTACATGAATAATGAAGTATCAAAAAATGGTACGTTTTTTAGTAGAATATTATTAATTAATATTAATGTTATTGTATGCTGATCATTCATTTTAAATTGTATTTCCAAATATTTGTACTAATTTATCACGTATCATTTATATTACATGCCGATGTTATAAAATAATGACCATTATTTAACTAATAAATTTACATAATTTGCATAAATATTAGAAAAAATAGGATGAAATTGCAGAAACTCGATAGAATGGATTTATTAATTTTTATAAGCGAAGATATATAAAAAGAAGGAAATTGAAAGAAAGTTAATAAAGAAGTAAGTAAGAAAGAAATAAATAAAGTAAGAAAGAAAATACAGCTTGTCGAAAAACTGTTTCGTAATGTATCGTCACGTAGTCGTAAAATTGTTCAATTTTTCAAATATAACTCTTGCTATTTTTTTTAAGATAAAGAAAAGAGACAACGCACGTTGATAAAGTTAAATAAGAACTTTCGATCGTGTGTTAGTGAATAAGCACAGCACCTCCGACCCGCTTCGTGTCAAATGAAAAATAGAGTACACCTTTTGTCAAAAAATAAACAGAAAAATAGATTTTAACACAAAATGATTCAATGAGAAAATTAATGGCAGAACGGATTTGTTTGTTTTTTTATTATTACATGATTTGCGATAAATGTATGATTTGCCCGTGTACGTTCTCCTTGATTTTTACGTATTGATTATGCAGAAAAAAAACATTGAAATAACTTCTTTTGAAATAATCTATCCGAATCTATTCGTTCTCATGTTTAACTCCGCTGACAATATTTTCTTGAACTTCTCTAGTTTCAAATGATTCATAATTATATATAAATTTAAACTATATTAGATTGTATTTTTTATTTTAATCGAAGTTTGATTGTTGGGGCTTCGCTATTTTACTTCTCCTTTTGAATTACAAGAAAAATAAAAGAAAAGGAGATAAAGAGGATGGATAGTTTGAAACTAAAAAAAATATAACAAATGGATAAGAGTAGAAAAGTAGATCAAGAATAAAATTAAACCATTTTTGTTACATTAATTGCAAATCTCTACGACAATAATAGACCTAAAACTTGAACGATATTCTGTTTTTTCGTTACGCGTGTGGGTATTAATTTTATTCGGATAAGCATTACCTTCGAAATATCTTAGGTCAATGAAAAGTTAACCTAAAATGTTAGATACCTGTATATTTTATAGATAGAAGATTTGTATTTATGCATTTATGTATAATACATTTAACGTTATAATAAAAATAATCTACTCACGATTAATATTTGGAATATCCATGGATGAAAAAATAATGTAAAACACACATTCGCGACTAATTATTTGTTCGAGTTAATATGTATTTTAGTATGTCGTACTATAATTAAAAGACGAAATATAAATCAAGTTGGTGATACTAGTAGTGTGTGGTAGTTCCTGGTAGTGGATTAAAGTCACGAGAGTTGCAATATTAATACGCGCGAAAAACAACTCGAAGATTTTACTTTTTGGTGCTGCCATCTAGCTTACAAATATGCAAATAAACGCGCGTCTTCGATATCAAACAACTTTTTCTAAATGTTTTTATTCAACATTCATATATAAGAACTGATTTTTATATTTTATTATATTATTTTTATAAGAAAAAAAAGAACAAATTAATTTCATTTCATTGTTTTTAGCTATTACAAAAGTTCCGAATGAAATATTCATATTGCATATATAATTTTGAAATAGAAAGTGAAATTTTATTTGGGAGAACGTACAAGAGGATCAATTAATTAGGAAATGTTGGATAAAACAGCGAGAGAGAGAGAATAATGAGTGAAATATATATAGAAAGAGAGATTCTTTTAGTCGATCGATCGATAATCGTTTGTTAAAGAATTGCCGTATATTACTAATCTTTTTCCAAAGAAAAAAGAACACGTTAACGATTAATTAAGAACTATGCATATATACGTGAAATTGCAATCCAATATAGATTGATCGACGAATTATTAAATGTATATGTTTCATTAATGAAATATGAATATGCTGTGCAATAGTATGTCTTCCATTTAATATTGTCATTATTATAACAATAATTCAACTCATTAGATTTAACGACTTTTCCAAATAGGTATCAGTAGGAGTTCAATGAATATATTATCAATAAAATCTTTACCAAAAAAAAATTTCGAAATCATCGATAGATTCATAATGTGTTTTGGATTTGATAATACTTAGAGAATAATTCTAATCAAAAAATTAGTCAATGTGTTAGGCAAAGTGTACTTCAAATAATTGAATTAAATGATAAAGGATATACACAAACTAACAGATTATGATTAATGAAAATTTATACGTACAAAGTACGTATAAGTTCATTGATCCCTCTAAGAGTGTGCAAGATGCTTCAACTATTCGACTAATTGTAAGAAAAAAATTGGGGTATTAAGAGTGGTGGTAGGTTGTAGGGGTAAGTGGTGGGGTGAGATCAAAGGGAGACATTCTAAGTAGACGTCTGATGCTATTTATGTGTCACACGCAAAAATGTGCGTTGGTCGGTCAGTGGCGTAACCTCAAACAAATTTTATATTTCTTTCCTTTTGGATAATTTAACATTTTTTTTTATTTTAGCTAACTAAGAAAAGTTTGATAGAAATGGTCGTTGGTAGAATGGTTAAGCCACTGATGTGTATTCGTGTAATTATGTATGTGTTCTGTATTAATATATATATATGTACATACGTTAAAACGTGAAATCCATTAATCTATAAAATATCCAAAGTGACCAGTTGAACCACCATGAAATTGAAATTGATGTCAAGTATAAAAAAAATATTTTTCGATTTGTTTATAACACTATATATACTCGCGCACATATGCATATCACTTGCATAGGAAGAAAACACACAACACACACGCGTATACGCGACGCGAAAAAAAAATGAGATATTTATCTAATATAGATGTTAGACCTTCGGAAGCTCGAACAAGACTAACAATAAATACGAACAACTATGAAATATACCCGAAGATCAATACGTTACGAGTGCGGCGACGAAATTTGCTATAGAATAAAAACAATTACAATAGAATATAAACACCGAGAGAGAACGAAAAGCTGTTCCTTTTCATGAATTTAACTTCTACACATCTCCTCTCTTCTCAATCGTTGTTCTTCTCGGATTCAGACAAGACGTGTTAGACGTGTTCCTGCATTAGGTATTCTACATTTTTTTACTCGTTTACATTGCATACGATGTTTTAGATCCTCCTTTTCAACGATGCTCTTCTAATTAATAATATTTCAATAATTATTCACGTTAAATGTATTTCCTCATATACGATGCTCATATATGTAGATATTTACGTATCACTTTTCAGGAGTACACACACTCGCGTACATATGCATATCACTTGCATAGGAAGAAATCACACACACACACACACACACACACGTATACGCGACGCCAAATTAATTTGATACTTATCTAATATCGTTGTTTTTATGCTCGACATCAAGTTTCAATTTCATGGTTTATATAATCGATTTTTGTAAATGCATGTGAAATGACTAGTATATAATTAAATTATTGAAATTCACGTTTTAATAGTAACATATATATACACACAGAAAAATGTATGTATGCACTTCCTCGTGCATCTATCGAGGGATGCTTACGAGCACGCGTGCGCATATGCTACAGTCGGATAGACGTATATATGCAGGTATATATTATACACGTATTATATGTATGTTTTATACATGCATATAATATATAGTAATTTTTGTATATAATATACAATTATAAATCGTATATAAAAATCAGGTAGAACAATATTATTTCCACATTTAGAATTATAATTAATACGAATTAAATAATACAAGTAAAATGAAGAATGAGAAATAAATGAAAGAAATAAAAATGGTTGATTTAAATTAGGAATTATTCATGTGCTTTCCAAATTTATATATTTGAGATTTTGATTCTAATTAATTGAATGAAAGGAAATAAGTAATATTTGAAGTTTAATCGCTAATGGTATTATCTTTATTTAAAAATATAAAATTCGAAATGTGGATTAAAACGATGATGAGAAAAAAATGTACATATCAGAGGTTGGAAATATTGAAATCTTGTTAATATTACGGATAAAACACTTATATGCAACGCGAATAATTATTGCAATACAACATAGCACAATCATTCGGAGGCACTCTCGCAAGTGGACCGAAACAGTTGAGAGATTTTATGTTTCGATCCTAAAACTTATTATTTTTCTATTACATATTCAAATTTGTCTACTTTGTCTACCAATAAGACAGAATACGTTCGTATTATTTATATGTGTATGAAGTATAAGTTAGAATAAAACTATTTAAATTTAGATTTATTGTAACCAATGACGCGTATTTTTCGAACAATGATTGGAAGAAATACATGAAAGATACTTAGAAAGACTTCATCGATCATAAGAAAAGTATTTTCAAAATGACTATAATTTATCGTCAATCAAATCGATTGAGCATTCATTTTTTTATCATTTGCAATTAATAACCCGTGACTAATGTTTGAAAATCCTTTAGAAGAGTATTTTAATTTGATGTATCCTCGCATTACTGCACTCTCGGTTGTGTATACAAAATGGACATTGACGTTAAACGTCGATGCTTGCTTTGTCGAAAACGATGCGGATATGTAACTGAAAATGATTCATCGACAATTTTCTACTATTATATTTACTCATGTAATCGTTTGTTATTGAAGATATGTAGGAATGCATATATGCGTATCCAATTAAAACGAATGGATGAAACAAAAGTTTTCATTCTTTTTCCAATGGATTATTCCTAACGAAATTTTCAAAATTTCGAAGCATGACTCGTTTGGTGATTAGGGTCAAGTTAAAGATGACATGGACGAGAAGAAAACTGCTTGAGTCCACTGCGACGATGATTTTCGTTACCCAGAATCATGGATTATTATAATAAAATAAAATAAAAAAAAGACATGAAAAAAATAATAAAGAAAATGTCAATAATTACGTATCATTCGAATGAATTACGAAGCAAGAAAAATATTCGCTTGTTTGATTATTTTTTCTGGGTAACGTTGAACGGTCCTTGCAGGATATATGAAGTGCGAGCTGAGTGCATCGACTATGAGGATAATACGAGCACTTCGTGGATGGAACATCTCAAAAATGTTTCAATTGTGCTACGTTGAGAGAGCAAGCGAGGGAGCGAGCGAGGATGAAATTATGATGATTCGTTAGCGAATGAAATGAGAAGGAGAGCGAGAGAGAGAGAGAGAGAGAGAGAGAGAGAGAGAGAGAGAGAGAAAGAGAAAATGTACTTTTCAGCTTGGCCTTGAAACGATCATTTTCAGCAGCTTTTTCTCCTCGAGAACGTTTCAGCCTCGCTCCTCTTTAATTTTGGGATCATAGGAAAAGAAAATGTTATTTGCTCGATCGTCTCGACAGAGATAGGCTTTTTCAGATTTACAATTAGTTTTGTGCATGAGCAAGAATTTTGGGGGCTAATGGAATAATACATGGAAAAAAAAAGAAAGAAATACGGATGCTCTATATCGTTTGATCGTCCACAAGTGGTTCATAAGGTAGGAATCTAATTTTCTAATGAAAGTTTAGATACCATACGATTGGTAATATAGAAAATAATGATGCATTAGAGAGACCACGTTGTACGAAGCACCGATCAAACTGAGCGAATAAACAAATGATGAGCAGAATTATTTTTAATGATGGGGATGCAAGACGGATGTATGAACGAAGGGACGTGAAATGTTTGGAATAAAGATATAGTGATAGATAGATAGATAGATAGATAGAGAGATAGATGGAGGGTGGGTATGTAAAGTTTAATAGGAGCTTGTAAATGTACTGTCCGTCGTAGTCCATGAAGCGCTGAAGAGGGCCGGAGGTACTTACCCTGTGGATCATACTTACTGGAAAAGTTCCGTGTCGCCAACATCGTCGTCAAAATAGCGCCCTGAATAAAAAAGAAAGCAAATCGAGCGATTAATCGAAATAATCATTACTTTTACAGACGCGTTAATGGATTAGAAAATTCTAAGTATGCGATTATCGAAAGGATTCATTCAATGAACTGTCACTTCAACAGATATTCTTACTTTTTTTTCCTCATCGTGGATTCGATGATTTTTCAATGAAAAAAGAACTGCTTACCTTTAATTTGCGTCTTGCATTAAATTTCTTCAAGCAATCCACAGTCTCTTGCCTGTGCACAACCGATGCAACACGCTCACGTTGCTGTAATAAGAAAACAAAATAGCACGTTATCTTAGAAAATGATTATAATCATTGATTCGTTTCATAGGGACGTGAAAACTTACGCAGATCCATGGATGCTTCAATGCCTCGTTTGCGGTGATTCTTTTGCTTGGATTCACCGTTAACATCTGATTGATAAGATTCTTTGCTTCTGGCGTTACGGTGTCCCATTCTGGGCTTGGATACTGAACAACAAATATTATATCATGAATCTATCATTAACCTTTTACCTGTTTCTACCAGATCAATGAAAATGTTGTATAAAACTGTGTTGCGGCATATATTTGTCTCATCTTTTCCAAAACATTTATGTGTTTTCCCAAATGGAGAAAATGGGGCGAGAGTATGTTACAACTCACAATCAGTAAATTTGTAATCTTGTAAAAAGGGGAAGAAAACATTAATCCAATTTTGTAGAAAATCTTTTCAAATGCAAAAGTAAATTTAAGTAAATTTGAGTTAATTTCGTTCCGGTGATCATTTTGATAATGAAATATAATAATAAAGTAGTTTTAAAAGGATTCTTACATCGTAAGAGCCAGCTTTTATTTGGGCGTACAGTCGATGCTGATCGTCGTCCCAAAATGGTGGGTAACCGACGAGAAGGATGTAAAGAATAACTCCGCATGCCCAAATGTCGACGGGTTTTCCGTAAGGTTCTTTCTTCAAAACCTCTGGACTGAGGTAGCCGGGCGTTCCAGCGAAACCTTTTTAGGGTCGACGTATGAAGATAGATAAAAGAAACATTTGTTCGACGATCGAAGAAGAAACAAACCCATTGGTTTAACTTTATGACTTACCATACCATGCTTGCGATTCACCGGACACCTCGATCGCCAATCCGAAATCTGCTAATTTAACAGCCGCACCTTTTGCTTTACTTGCGAGAAGTAAATTTTCTGGCTGCAAAAAATAATACCACAATCGTCGAAATTTATGACGAATTTGGAAGAAAAACCATCTCGTACAGTTTTCCTAAATTCGTGAAATTATTATTATTATTAACGCTAAACCTATCAACAGAAGAGTTATACTTTCCTAATTACATATTTCATTGAATATTAAATTATCACACGTTTAGAGCGTTGAGAAATATCTGACAAATTTTCACTTAGATAGAATTTCGAAGAATTGGGAATAGGAGTTGATACAGTCAGACCTCAGACACTTAGAAAAAATCAAAAGTGTAAGTAAATCCCAAGTTTGACTAGGATACGCTACCTCGAGAGCTTGACTATTTTATCAAAGTTGCTTTTCCAAGTAGTAGTTTCCTTTCTAAATATAGAATGAATATTCTATTGGAATGCAGAAAAGTGTATAACGTACTTTCAAGTCCCTGTGCACAACTCCGTTATGGTGGCAGTGGTGGACGCTTTCCAAGATTTGTTGGATGCAATGGGAAGCATCCGCCTCGCTGTAAAATTCTCGCGCAACGATGTCCTCGAAAAGCTCACCGCCGGTGACTCTGAAAAGAAATTACGAGAATTCTCTAGAAAGCTTCATTCAAAGAGAGGAACCAACGACGCGAATAAGATGATGCTCTTGCTATTTCCTTTTTCGAAATATATTTCTCAACGATCGTCTACTTTGGGGACGTCGTCGAACGTCAACAGTAAATACTGATGAAAAACATAACTAAAACACAAAGTACAAGAAAAGAGATAAAAGAAAGCCATAAGAACATTTCCCAAGCGTTTGGTTTACGTTGTTTCGATTGTGCTTTCAATTCGCAAATAACGTTCTTAATGGTATTGCTATTTGATTTATTTTTCTTTTTGTAAGTATGCATGATCAACGTAGATTACATAGATCATTTGACAAAATTACAAATCTAATTATAGGAAAGACAAAATATCGATATGAACTTTAGAATTAACTTACAAGTCGAAGACAAGATAATGATAGTTTTCCTCTTGTATGCTATCGTGCAGTCTCACTGAAACAGACAATTATTTCCAAAATTAACAACGACTATTTTTATTATACATTCGTATTTGTACTTATTCATTTAGCAAAATATTAATCGAATAAATGACAGTTCTTAATAAGACGGATAATATCGACGTAAGAGAGAGTTTCGCAATTCTCCGTCTTAATTATTGGGCTGAAAATGAAATATTAAGGTACGGGGCCGTGTTTGAGGCGGAAATTATGCGAGAGGAAATTCAAAATGACGATGCTCGAAGAGAGATTCGAGAATGAGACCTTGCGTGTAGATTAAATAAATAAATGCGCGTATATGTAGCCTAGATGGTTATCTAAAGCATTGAAAGTTGTTGCGAGCAAACGAGTATCATTATTTATAACTATGAATATTCCTTCATTAGGGTCAACGAAGGTAACCGAAGAAGCAACGAGAGATTCCTCAAGATTATCAGGCTCTTCAGTAAGTTCATTTAATCGATGTCAAGTGGATATTTCTTCCTCGACAAACAAATTAACGTAGGAGACAAACGACATCTTGTTTTCCAATACGAAATGATGTCTCATCGAGAGCAAACGCCATCGGCAAGGAAGAAAATGTCGTCTAGTTTTTCAATCAACAATTTCTTCTCATCATTGGCAAAAGAAAAAAAAGGAAAAGTTTTAAAGGAAGAAGCAAACAAGATGAGCAAAGAGATTTCATAAAAATGGTATAAGCATCGACGAACAAGAAGATCTTTTGATACTCGACGCGTTTGGCTCATCTTCAATTCCAGAATCGAAGGATCGATTTTGCTAGCAACGTTAGAAAGAATTCCAATTCGTAGTTTCTTTAATATCCTTGGCATCGAGACGTTCGACTTAAAACGTGAACGAAATAGCGAATATATTCCAGAGAGCAAAATAGAACTCCGGCTAGTCGAAAGTACTTTTTACTTTTTAAATGGAAAAGGTTAAAGAGGGTGGTACGTATATGAATATTATTGAAATATTTCGTCTCGTTTGTATTATCATTGCTGATCTCGAGGAAAGACAAATAATGCATAAGATATATAATCATTATTACGAAAAAGGTTGTGCGTTAGAAGGAGAAATTTTCTACACGTTTTCGTGGCGTTTCAAAGGAGGTTTACCACGTCTAACTCCCATATACATTCTCCATGAGACATTTATATTTCATAAATTTGATCAAATTAGATATGCCAGTTCGCTCTCATCCCCCTTGTAACACAATGTCTCAGAATAATCTCTTGAGACCTTTGCCTCGCCTTGACAAGAAAATCGTTAGTTAAAGGTATCGTAAATTAAAGAACCGTTCTTATTCCGCACGCTAGCTAGCTTAACTTATTGTTAGACAAGATAGAGATAGAACTAGATTTGTCTTATAACAATATCGATTTTTCGAATAGCTCGAAAATATTCATTTACCTCGAACGAAGAATATTTGGTTTCTTGGAAAGTTATAAATACGATATAACGAAATATCGAAATGTTTGCATTTGAATTTATCTCGAAAATCGAGATCGAACTTTTCAGTCAACTCGAATGTACAAAACAAATTTCGTAAAGCACATTACAACAAAATCAATATTCAACGTCAAATTTTTCTTTCGATTTTCAAATAAATACAAAAATAAAAGTCAAAAGATTTTGTTTTGATCGAGATATCGATATTTGCTATGCACCCTCTTCCTTTTTATTCTAAATTTCCTGACAGCTCGAGAAATATGATGGAGTAAGACGGAAACGTTACGTCAGGAAGAAAAACATGAGAAACGAAGTACTGAAAGAAAGAGAGAGAGAGAGAGAGAGAGAGAGAGAGAGAGAGAGAGACAATCAATGCGTATCACTTGTTGACTCGAAAACGAGTCCTACTGGCCTCGGAAAATAAAAAATATACAAATTTTTCTATCCTGTCACTACTAATTATGAGAGTGATCTAACGGAAAGCTCACATCTCTGACGCAACCCTGACGATCCGCGCTTTGAGACACTCCGTGATTGTGGATTAAGTAAAAATATGAATCTTTTCAATTTTCTAATTTATACCATTATCGTAATTATTGGCACATATATATGTGTAAATAAATCTAACTAAGTATAGCATGGTATACATATAACGAATACGTTGAATAATGTTAGAGGAAGTAATTTGAAGATTCGAAATGGACGTGGTAAACGGATACGATTGAGAAATGTTTAAAACGTCGTTCCTTTTCTCACAATCAGATTAAAATCGCTCGAGACAGAGTCGTATCATGAATAAATTCTATCAATAGATAGTAACTTTTTAAATCGATACTAGTTTATAAATAATGCAATTGGATCGATCGAAGATGGATGTATCGCATAGAATGGAAAGAAATATGTGAGGAGATTAAACAAACATAAAAAAATAAAATAATAATTTTTTCTTTCTAATCACGCTAATCGTTTAGTTTAGATTTTCTAAATCCCATAGGGTTTTTCTCGGGCAATAAGGATCAGGAACGAGATATCGATTGTATTTTTTTGTACCTTCGAGTGGACGTTAATAATAACGAAGATAAGAAATCGATTGGTCGAAGAGGGTGCTTATAGAACGCAGCGGTTCTCAATAATTCGAAATATCTTGATATCAGGCTCTCGTTAAAAATAATGCAAAATGTAAAACGCTACTCGTGAGTATTGGCTAACGAATTGGCCCCGGTTACTTCATATTTTTTCTAATCAAAATGTTTCTCTAAATGTTCGTAACATTTTCGACCTTTTTGCCAGAACGAAAGAAAGAAAAAAGAAAAAAGAAAAAATGTTGTTGTCTTTTCTGCGCCGCATTCGTCGAACCGAGCCAGAAATCAAACTCGGGAAGAAATCGATTGGCCCGTATCCAGATCGTACCCTCGCCACGACCGCCAATACCAGCCGGTTGAAAAGCTTCGCTGGTTCAAGGTTAGCCTTTTGATGTCGTTAAACTGCTTCTTTTTATTTTTATTTATTTACATTTAACCCTTTTACAAAAGGATTACCATATATACAAATTGAATAAGCTTGGACAACCCATATTCACAACTCATATTCACAAAGAATGAATTAACCGCGTTATGGTTGGGAATCGGAGATACAATTTGGAATTTTACACAATGTTTTTTCTTTAATAATATTTTTATTTAATGTAAAAGGGTTCGATTCCTGAAAACTTTGAAAACGAGACGGCTATATGTGCTCGCGACGTTCATTATTTTCTTTTTCCTTCTGTTTGTAAAAGCGATTAAATGGATGTATAAAAAAGAAGGAGGAAAAAGCAGAATAAAGGGAAGTTCTGGGTCTTTGTAAATTATTCGATACATGTCAGAATTGTTTCTAAAGAATACAAAAAAAAACAATAAAGTATAAAACATATAGAACATATTACCAATCCTCTGGATGGAGTGACAATTTTCAATGACAATTTTCAATGACAATTTTCGATGACAATTTTCAATGACAATTTTCTAGGGTGTCTTTTGATAAAACTCGACGGCTGTAACTGTTTTATCGAGGAAGAATGAAAGGGTCCGATACCTTTAGAATGCGAGAACAATGGAATCGATTGGCTTCCAGAGGGCAATGCGGTGCTTTTGCGCGTGAGGTAAATCGAGCGAGAAAGCTCGATTCGCGTTGGGGAAAGCAATTCCAATTGAAATGAAAAGGAGGATGACTCTTCTACAAAGAGACTAACAGTGGAACACGGTGTTCCTTCCTTCCTATTTGGGATCGTCTTGTATCGGATGAGGATTACTCGTTGGATTGGCTGATCAGATACTTGCGATACATACACCTATACCTTGACTTAGCACTTTGCTAATTAGCCTTAACGTTTGCTTAACTTTTGTTAATTGTTCGATACTCGAAACATGGAGACCTGTTATTTAATCTCCAAAACTCGACAGACGTTCGATCACTGTCCCGTTCAATTTTAATTAATCCTAACTTTTATTTCTTTAGGGAAACTTTAACAAATCTTTCATCGAATTCTATGGATCGAAGGTAAAAACTTTTCCAACGGAGAGTTTCAAACTTCGATCAAATTATTTTTCCTATTTGGTTCTACCTACTTGCTATAAGTATATATATATATAGGCATACATACGCTATAGGAACTAATGCATTTCAGATGATAAACTGCAAAGTATGCAATCTATAGACAATATCGAAAGAGTTAGTTTAGGATTAGATTGGGTGGAAAACCCAACGAGTTTCCTATGCTTGAATAAATCCCTAACTTATAGATAAAACGTGCTTACTTACTTACTTACTTACTTTCAAAACTAAACTTGACTTTGCGTCTCGATTTTATGCTCTCTAAACTATTATAAAAACTTCTTCTATAAACCGATCTATTAATTGTCGGTACTACTCCTAGACAATATTATTTTTTTATTCCCTGGAGCAAAAAGTAATTGTATTATAAAATATTTTGTATGACTTACCGATATTTGGATGCTGCAATTTCCTACATATTCGTGCCTCGCGTTCAAGTTTCTGGAAATCTGTAACAACATAAGAGAAAAATATATTTCAAAGTACCGGCTGTGAATTATAAAGATAAAGAGGATGGGAAGCAGGGACAAGTTCGTAGCTGGAAGCAATTATTTGAGAAACGAGGCAACAATCTAAGGTAGGTGAGGAAGTAGTAACGGTAGAATGAGTGGGGTTAGGTAAAGGAGGGTTGAATCTTATTATGCCACGTCGGGTAGAATTCTCTGGTATCTCATCTCATCTCATCTCGAGTGAAATCCTTAAGTTCCTGATTCGTCCTCTTGGAAATTTCGATTAGGTTCTTCGACTCGAGAGAAACATCTTGGACTTTTAATCCACGATTCGTAATGATTCGTCATCTTCCTTCCTACCTTCCAACCTTCCTTCCTTCCTTCCTTCCTTCCTTCCTTCCCCGTAGGAGAAGTTAAGTTCGTATTTAAAAAGCTTTTAACGAGTTTATCGGAGTAGAGAAAGAGGAAAGGGGGTGTGAAGGGAAGAGTAAATGGAGAGGCGTTAATAGCAACGATAGAAAATCCGTATAGCCGATCGTTTGTAAGTTCGTTAGGACTACGGGTATCCAGGGGATTGGATTTCCAATATGTTCGAGCACAAGTAAAGTTTCCTTGTTACGACAGCTGATCCTGGATACGTCATTAAAGTTCAAATCGAATTTACCCATCGAGATTTCCCTTGACGAATTTTTGTTTCTTTCTTTAATTTACTCAGGTCTAACGATAAAATTGCATTCACAGCAGCCCGTTAAGTACCCTGACGATTTCCATTTTTTGTTCCTCTTCTTCTGTTTATATGTCGTTGTTGTTAAACCGCTCCTTTGAGATTGAAATAAGCTATACTAATTTGACAAATTCGAACGACGATCGGCCACCGGGCCGTGCATTTTCCTTAGGATTCAATTTTAATATCAACTTATGGGTTAATAATGAATAAAACCGAGAGGAACATTTAGGATGCCAAATACATCATTTTTTCTCGACAACTAATTCGTTTTGCTCAACAACGCCACTGTTATTTACAAATAACCAGGTTTGCAGTAAAAAAGAAAAAACGGAGGAATCTCGTGAGCGAAGAGCGCGTTTCTACATTTTCCATATTTGTTGTTTTCCCTTTTTTCTTACATTCGTTGGTGGGTACACCCTCGAGCGACGTGCTTCGAAAAACACCGAGACGACTTTAAAACTGAACGACCCTGGGGAAAAAGGGGAAAGAGAAAAAGAAAAGAAGAAAAAAAGCGACGTAGAAAATCCCGAAGCGTTTCTAATTTCAAACACCTGTCGTTTGTAAGTAGTACGTAATATTCGCACGGAAAAGCTAATTTGTTTTGAGTTCTCGACGAATTACAATCAAAATGTTTCTTAATTAAAAGGAAAGATAATTGTCTACGATCGTTCCGGTTTAATAATAAATTCCTTTGAAAAAACTTCTTTTGCAATTGCGGAGTAAGAATAATAATAATAATAATAATAATAATAATAATAATAATAATAATAATAATAATAATAGTAATAGCAATAACGATCGATATTGACGATAATAATAATAACTATAATGGTAAGCATCGTCAATCGTGGGCGGGGGTCTCGTCGAGTAGAACGATTGGTTAAAAAAGGTATGGGAAAGGTGCATATCAAAGGACTATTTGTTTTATTATTATTATTATTTCTTTTTAATCCGCAATGGCGTTTGCAAGGACTCCTCAGGATGCACGGGAGTCGGTATGGTAACGATTATTGAGCTTTACTGAGCTTTCTCAAGGAACCTCTCGAAAAGCTTTTTTCCTCTTATCAAGTCAAGGATCTTGAGGAACGAGAACAGGAGACTTTTTTCCTTAATCGACCAATTTAATAATGTCGACGATGATGACGTCACTGATTAATCGAAAGCTCGGTATTAAAACTTGAAAAGATTGTTGCAACTATTGAGATCGCGTATACAAAACTTTCAGCGCGAAATCGGATATTATTTGTAAAAGTTATGTTTTATAAAACATCTTTAATAAAACAGAATCAGGAAAGTGTTTGAATGGCATTAATTATACGTACCCTTTCTTTTATATTAATATTTAATTTGACCTTCCTTGGTTTCAATGACGAACTCTTTAAAGTTTTAATATCGAGCCACTGTGTAAATGCTAAATTTCTAATCGTAAAATTCGACAAAATATTTCAAATATTTCAGGTACATGCACACGCATGAAAATTGTTTGCCTAATTGCCGAAGAAGGTAGTTGCTTCAGTCGAGTTAGTTTTCCTAAATAATCTCATCGGGGAATGGTATTTGAATATTTCAAATATGTATTTTAAATGAACCGAATTATAGACTTTAACGCTTATACTATAGATACAAGTACACATGTATCTATCGTTGTTTCTCATTTTTAGCTTGTATTCGCTCCTGAAATGCATACTCCATATTGCGGTTGAATGGCGGCTGCAACGACTAGGTCAAGAGGTCACTGGGGCAAGGCCGTGGCCCGAACTCCCTGGTGCAACGTGTAAAGAGTCATCCTCAACGCCCGCTGAGAGGGAACCCAGAGAGAAGAAAAAAGAGAAGAGAACTCTTTCTCATTTTCCATCTGTCTCTAAACTCCCCACCTACCTGCTCTTTCGTTTCTCTCTCTCTCTCTCTCTCTCTCTCTCTCTCTATGGCAAAGAGAATTTGAAAGTCGTAAAAATATGAAACAACTATATCGAAAAGTCTTTCGAGAGATTTCGCAAATTGCATTAACCCTTTGCGGACGGGAACTGTTTGAAACTGACAACGAGTGCACTGTTCGCAACAAAATGGTAAACCCGTTTTAATCATATATTACACATACCATATTGATACATTAATTATTCAATAGATAAAGGAGTTAGTTATTGTAATTTTACGTTGTTAAATAATATTGAAATTTTGCGTTTACTCGTTTGTTATTAAATTATTATTTTGTATTAGATATTGATTTAACTTTAAAATATGTTAATACGCTCGACGCGTATTATTACGAGTTTATTCGATTATGCTGATATTTTACGTTGAACGGATACGCGTTGCACAAAGGGCTTAATATTTAAAGGATAAAGATATTTATTTTATTTAGTATTTTTGATGAACTTTTGATCAATAGGAAGTTGGACCGTTTTTTTGTTCGACTACGGAAGTAAAAACACAATTCGTGTATGTTCGTTCTTTGAAAACACTTGAAAGCATAAGGTGTCGCCTGTAAATAGACACCTTAGCTTTCGTATTAATGCACCTACTCATTTGAGGGGTTCCATTTAAATCCGAAGAGGATTATTCTGACGTAAAATGCGAGAGGCTCGAAAAGTTAAGCAGTCAGTTAGTCGGCAAGCAACCATCTAGCGAGCCATATATACGCGTAGGAGGATTAAAACATCATCGCTTTCATTTAGCGTCCTCCTTTTGTCTCCAAGGAGGAGATTCTTGTCCTCTTGCCTTTTGCACTCGGGCCGCGACCCTCGACACGAAAATTCCTTTCGGTCTTGGAGTTCTAAAGTCAGTTCCTCCTCGTCCTCTTCCTCCTATTTACATGCTACATCGCACCGTACGCGGAGAGTAAGAAAGTAGGATGGGGTGTGCGAGAGAGGGCAACCTTGTCGCCCTTCCTTTCCTTATTTTCCATACGTATATGCATAGACATATAGATTAGCCCTTATTCGAAGCGTGCAAATAACGAGCTAAAGGCAAAGAGTGAACGTCGTCTTCCTTTCGCTAGGATTCCCTCGAGATCTGGGTCACTCGACACGCACGAACCTGGAAATGGAATATCGAGCAAGGACGACGCTCGAAACGACGAGAAATATACCCTTTGCCATTTTCACTACGTCCATAAGTATATAATAACAAACGAATAAAAAATGAGTCAACATGAAAGAAATACAAAATGTGAAGGAAATAAAATATCGGATACGTGGTCATGCGTAAAAGTAAACACACGAGTTTAAAAGACAATTATTCGACATTTTAAGGAATATATGGACCTGCGAGTTTCTTCTTCCGCAAGATAAAGAAAGATAAAGGTGCACCGGGCCACTGATTCGATCGAGCGTAACACGATTCAGCTTATATCGGATAAGTTTTACACGGAGAGTATTTTAATTGATTCGATTAGGACGCTCGTTTGGCTTCGACCCTCGTCACTCTTTTACCCGCCATTACTACTTGTAGTGCCTACCGATACTACGAGCAAGAAAATCGAGTGAATAAGAGAGAAAGAGCTTTTTTGGACGCGCTCAGGGCCGATCGAATTTCAAAAGGGGCCTCTCAATTATATTTTCCTACGCCATTGGCGCCGTGGCTGCCTGCTCGCGATGGAATGTTGGCAGCTTGACAACGGCGTCGCTCGTTGTTTTTAGACAAGTCGCACGCGCCCCGATATATGCTTTGCTATAGAATAAGACCTAAGCCGAGTCATTTTTCTTTGTCTTTTTCTATTCCGACCAAATAGGTGGTGTATATATAAAAGGAAAAAAGTTGTACGAATCCGATCCCAAGGTCCAATTCAATTCGTCCAAGATGATACATTTTTGACGCTTACTGTCGTCACGAACAATCAATAATATCGTCCGCATCGTACTCGTAGAAAAATATAATATTTAGTTAAAGACCGGTTACGGTAAAAATAAGCATACGTAAACCGCCGTTAGGTTCATAGTGTTAAATAACGCTGACGCGATAAATACGACCTCGTCGTTCGGAAGAAATAGAAAAATAATGTTACAAAAATTCGTCGACTTACCTCTGGCAGAGAGTTTCTTCGTATTTATGATTTTCGCCGCGAACTCGAGACCGGAACTCTTTTGAACGCATCGGCGTACCACGGAAAAGGCGCCTCTGAAACACAAATGAGTAAACTTCCATTAATACGAAAAACTTATTACGTGGAAAATCATCATGATAAAAGATACATCAATTTAAACAATTTCATTCATTTTTCATTTCTCTCGTGAGAACTTTGAAATATATTTCCTATTTTCTACTCGAATTATAATTTCTTATTTGTGGAGAGGTGAAAGGAACTTCACTCGTAGCTTACTCAATCCTTCCCATACACATAAATATAGAGAAACGTGCGTAATGTACATATACGTGGGTAAGAGTTATGTATGCACGTAACGCCTCTAGTTAACCGAAAACTAAACTTTCTCGATTAGCTCGCGAGTCGAAGTTCGACGGAGTGTGTAAAAGGTTATGCTGGAAGTAGCGTACGATGATGCAGCCACCTGTATGGAAAAGCGTGGGCTCGATTGACAAAGTTTCAACGATCCTCTTTAAGCACATTTCGGAATAAGGTGTCTCGCGTATTCTTCGACAGAAATTTCCTTCAAAGATTGCATTCTCCCGTTTCGATCGTTTCTTACAAAAGTAGTAGTAGTACACTTGAATAAATATCCTACGAATTTTCATTTGGATCGTTCCTTCGAAACAACAATAGAACAAATAGAATATTTCCCTTGCCTTTCATTTGCTCTTTCGCACGTTTTATTACCAATGTATTTGTAAAAAATCTAATTTTGCTCGAATACCAATTAGGATAGAAATAACTCTACGTAAACTTATTAGTAAATTTAACGTTGAAATAAGGATGGAACTTGTGAAATATTTAAACGCGATTATAGCGAGACTAACATTAAGATCTAGGTATATTAATATATATAATGCTCGTTACAATTTGCATTTACCTACGTCTTTGCCGTCGGTGTTTTCTATTATTTATTAATCAAAAGACTATTTACGTAGACTGCGCATCGTAATATTTGAAAGAGTATTTCGTGGATGCATTTAAAGTCTTTTTCCTCTCCTTTTCCTTAGACATTTACTTATTCTCGTATACCTTTCCAAGCGTTACCGAAGAAATTCCCTTTGTGGTCTTCCGTGGTAACGGTGGAGCTTTTAAGACGCTTTACTTCCACCTACATTTCTACGTAGTACTATGCAAGCGAGCGTTTTATACCACCCTATAGCTTTGGGTTCGTTGTGCATCTTCTCGACCCACGGATAGAACGGTAACCGTATTTTCGAGAATTGCGTAAATGCAACGATAGTGCAGCGCAGGGGTTCTCAAAATGTCCACCCTGACGCCATGAAATATTACACAAATTTGACAAAGTTTCGAACCGACTTCTATACCATTCCTGACACGATTTTCATTTTTCCTTGGAATTGTAAAACGCGATCACGCGCAGAAAAAAACAGAGACCACTTTTACGTTTATCTATCTCGGGAAGAGAAAGAGAATTAAAAAAAACAACGTCGCGAGTATATACTCGTTATTCTTTCATCTCTCGCATGTTATCTAAAACTATTCTAATGCTCTCTCTTCTTTTTCTATTTACCTTTTTATAGACGAGACGAGAAAAATACTTTGCTGGCTGAGAGATAGGAAACTTTTTTGATAATAAAAAATACATACGGTACTTTCCATACATTTTTCAAAGCTCGAAAGTAACAAAAAATATTATTCACGGTTTATAGAACGGTTTCGACGCGTAACCTTAAAAACAAACCCATTTATTTGATCAAAGTTCACAATAAAATGTTAATATTATTCGGATGATAATAGTTTACGCAATGTTAACATCGATTTGTAGAATTTCGAAATCAAGTGTAATACCCACAAAGCATTAGGATTGTACATTTTTTGTTCCAAACGACGGATTTTTATTTTCTTGGAATTATTGGGCGGTGGACAGAAAATAAATAATAGTAAAGGGGAGTTCGGGGCTTGAAAGGTTAGGAGAGAGAGTATAATTTATCGTTATTATTATTCCTATTGCTTCAATTTCAAACTAAAAAGATATTAATATATGTAAAATAAGTAATTGGTATTTGAAATAGGGGCAGGATTGCTTCGGGATATTAATGCAAGGCTAGATATTGACGTTCGTTAATAATCGATGTATAATACAAATGTATTTTGTTATTAATATTGTTAAAGAAATGTTTGAAAAATACTGACCACCCAATAAGTAGCAGCTTAGATAGAAATCGAAGAAAAAGAAGAAAATGGGCATAATATCTTTAAAGCGCAATTAATTTTGTCCCTTTTGAAAATCTCATGGAAACGGGGAAGAATTTGTCATGGAGGATCAGAAAAAGGTAATTGTGATTGAAACTCGATGACGAGAGTAAGTACGTCGTTAAAATACTATAATAGTCGAAGTTGAAAGAAGTAGACCGGCGCGAACGCTACTTTAATGTTAGATTTTGCAGGCGCCAGGACGAGGCGCCATTGGAGGCGCCATTCGAAGGCGCCATTCGAAGGCGCCATTCGGAGGCGCCATTCACAGCGCCATTCGAAGGAACCGAGAGGAAAAAGGGCGAGGCACGCTCCGCTTCGTTTCCATGACTACCAATCATTACCGAAGATCGTGCTGCCACCTATCCCTACCCTTTAGAGCCGCAAACCACCAAAACCACCCCCTGACCGACTCTATCTCCACCCTTTCGACTACATACTTGCTTTCACGTGTTTTATAGTCTTATTACGCTTTTTCTTATAACATATTTACGGCCCTATTAATTTCATCATATTTTACAATTATGTACGCCTTAATTCATTTTAAATAAGATATTTCGAATTCATTTCTTCATGGTATATTTCAAATATTTGGAAAAATCTCTTTGTGAAAATGTGAAATCAAGAAATTATTCTAATGAAATACTAGAACAATAATATTATATTTAATTGACTTCTCTCGATGAAGCAAAAGCAACCAACTCCGTCAAACTGTTCTAACATTTTCGCGTATAATAATAGGCGATATTATTTTTATCCCTATCTTTATACGCAAATCAATGAATTGTGAATTGTTCGTTTCTCGAGAATATCCAGAGAGAATCGTTTAAACCTATATATATATATATATATGTTACGATCAATGCAGAGAATCCGGGCATTGTATAGAATGCCCGGAGGGTTTTGGTCAATCCAGAATATATGCATCAGTTGGCAATGTTTGGAGCACGGGGGGGGGGAAGGAATCTAAAGCTATTGTAAGTGAAACAAACAACGAAATGTGTATGTTCGTGCGTGTGTTCGTAGAATCATGAAATGATCATTACTTTCTGTACTGTGAACGCCCACGTGCACAAGCTATCTCAACCGCCTGACTATAAGAATTTAATTTTCAAAATTTCCATGTTATAAAGGCAAAAAAAAAGGTAGTAGTAGTAAAGGTTTGTATGTTTTAAACCAGGAAATGAGGGGGATGACGACCCTACCTATACCCTTACAGCTCGGTTCGTCAGCCGTGAACCAAGTACTCGTTTTAATCTAACAAAGCCCTAAAAAAAACCTTGAAAAATCCTGACGCCATCCCAACAAAACTCTAACGTTGCCCTTCAAAAAAATCCAAATAAAATTTTTCAGTTTTCCTCAACATTTCTATTATATATATAAGTATTACTTCTATTTATTTTGTGTAAGTATGAAAAAATCTTGATGCAATCTTTCCATAATTATGACAAAAATCGTCACGATAGGCTCGGATCTTTTCCAGCCCTTCTCTACGTAGGCACAGAACTTTTCTGTTACGAAGAAGTAATACTTCTGTCTATATCGCGTATGTAAAGAAAATATCCTGACGCAATCCTGCATTTGGTGGGGAAAAAAAGAATGCTCAGGGCAATCTATACAATGCTCGGATTGTGTACATTGACCGTAACATATTCATATATACCACGTATGTGTAATACATATATATATATATATATACTTGAGAATACAAAAATCTCTATCCGCATTTTGTTATCTTGCTATGAATCATCGTTTTCACTATATGTACTCGCATATATATATATATACCTATCTACATACATATATTTCCAATTATAACAAAGGAAAATAATTTAACATTGTTTTCATAATTCGCAGTAGCCGAGCGTATTCGCTGAATGCTTACAAAAGATTAATTATCATGTTTTTTATCATAACCTTTTATTTCTCGATATCTGATTGCACTCTATTAGATTATTTCTCGTTAGTTTATCTCTCGTTTGATTACTAAATTTATATTTTCTTTCTATGTAAAAAAAAATTTCCAGTGTCGCTTTTTCGTTTCGTCATACATTTTTAATAATAATATTTCCTCTACAAGGATTTTTGAAGTTAAAACTTCTTTAATATTGTTATGATTTGAAACTCGACGAAACAAAAAAGCGACACGGAAAAGAGAACAAACATTTACATCTATAGATCGTCCACGAGAATTTAATAATGTCTCAGCAGAAGTATCGCGAATTCTTAAAAAAGATTACGATCAAATTCTAATGTGAATTTTGCATCGTATACAGCGCTCCCTTTAAATGTAAACATTCTCTCGAAGTTTAATTTTCTAAAGATTTCACGTCTACCGCGTGTGTACTGCACGCATGTATTTTTTCTACTCAGAATTTTACGTATAGGAAGAGGAGGAATGGTAGTAAACTCGTAGAAATAATTTTTCTCGACAATGAGCGTCGTTCGTGTAAATTCGCTGGGATTTGCGGAAACAAATAATTGGTTCCGGTAACAAATCGACGAGAGAGAGAGAGAGAGAGAGAGAGAGAGAGAGAGAGTGAGAGCTAAAAACACGTTGCAAGACCATGTCGAAGCCTGCAAAACCCGAGGCGTCTGTTCGCTCTTTCACTGGATCTTATGAATTATGTAAAACTAGAACGTTTAGGAGTACACACGGCTGGATTCGCTTTTTTTATATACCTATATGAAAATATATGAAAATATATCTTATATTATATGTATTTAGGTACATGTATTTTATTTCCTTTATTCTCATTAATATTTCTTTTCTCAGGATCGAATTTGTTAAAATGAACAGAAATAAAAACGAAAAAATAATAACTTTTGTTCCGTTTTTAATTGAACACGATGTTGCGGGTAATGTCAAAGGAACCATTTAAGTAGGAAACGCAGGATTATGTGGAAGGTCGTGTTTGCTCGAAAAACGAATTTAAACGCGTTTGATTGCGTTCACTACGTAGGGTAGAGAAACATCGAATTTAGGTAGAATTTGGTGCGCATCAGCGTTGGGTAGTTTACTACAATTAGACGAGGCTGGTAGACGTTTAGGATACGCATAATTAACGCGACGGTAATTCGAACGCTGTAATATTATCGACGTTGATAGACTTTGAACTTAACGAAAAGGATAGAAGGAGAAAAAGACAAATGAACATAATCATTATTGCAATAAAAGTGAGACGCTGTATAATAACACGAACGATCCTAACCGTGGATCAATAAATAAATTCTCCCGAGCAATTACTTCCCTACGTATACCTATGGAAATCTATGAAAATGTTGAGTCCAGCCGAATGTACAATTCACTTTGCAAGTGAAATCAGTCAAGCAAGGGTAGGTAATGGACACGCTAATAAACACGATTAACAGAGTTCCCCTACTTGCTGAGGGAAAGGATGCACATTTAGTGGTTTTAACTTATATACCTGAAACGTTCGTACAAAGTTGAAAAGTACCGAATGACCGTACGAAATTGAAACGACGGCGGAGCTTGAAAGGATAAACTTCGAATGAATGAAATTGTAAGAAGTATGCGAAAATATCTAGATTTTCGGTTAGTTGGTTGGAATTCATTGAGTAGTAACATAGTAACTTTGATATACAGTATTATAAATCGTTTTCTGCCAATCGATGTCTATCCGTTGTCCAGACGGATATTCTCTCGAAGAGAACGTCTCGCTCTTTGGAAGTAGTACACCTACTAGAGGGGTTCGACAATCGAGAGAAGAGTGTCCTCGACTCGAGTCGGCTACATTGCACGACAGAAGAGTACACCCGTCAAAGTCTCTATCTATCTATACACTCATCCATCCATCCATCCATCCATCCATCCATCCATCCACCTATCTATTTATCTCTATAGTTCCTACTCTTGGAATATAACGATGCGTATACGAGTACGTATCGGTGTATCTGTGCGTACGCGAATATACTTGCGCGTGCAATGATTTCAGGGTGAAACCCGATGAAATTGATCGGTCGTCGCAACCGATACGATGGCATTTCGATTTGCTCTATTCCTATAGAGAACCGAGTTGCATAGCTTGTCTCTCTCTAAATTTCCCTGTGTGCACGCGCGCCTCTGCATTGCCCGTATGTGTGAAAGAGGAACTAATTAAACTGACTGCCTTAACCGATCAGCTCGTACGAATTAAACGAGCCGAAAGATCGTAAGGTTGGTGGGATGAGGCACCAGTATCGAATATTCGTTTCACGCATGGAACTTCGAAACGAACGATCATCAGTAAATCGTTTCACCACGTAATAGATATACATTACCGACCACAAATTTGGATACGCGTAATCCTATAGGAAATAACTCGAAATTCTTCACGACTTTCCTTCTCGAATGATTTATTTTTTCTATATCTATATGTAAGACTGATTCCTGCTGATAAAAATATATTACTCGAAATTTGAGAGATTACATTTTTCCAACAGTAGAGAGTCGTAAATGAACGCGTTAACAAAATAAAAACTCATAGATTGTACATAAATAATGCGTAATGCAAATTCAGTAAATTTACCCCAACTTTCAACTCGTAATACGTAAGATAGATAATATGTATTAGATAAAATAGTACGTGACTCGTTAATAATTTATCCAAACTACGTTGATCACTTTGTTTAATTAAAAAACGAAAGTAAGCGTAATATAATATATAATAGAATATATAATAGATGAGTAACGATTTTATTTGTCGCAACGACCTAGAAATTTTCTAAGGGCTCGAGTATCTCGTCTGTCGATCTTCTGCTGTGTAAGCACCAAGCCGGGAAGAAAAATATATAAAATAGGGTCGGGAAAAAAGGAGAGAAGAAAAAAGAAAGGGGCCGCGGGAGGGGGAGGAGGAATGGGTGGGGTAAAATAAGTAAAAACGACGGGAAAAAAAAGAAAAGAAAAGAAAAGAAGAAGAAAAAAAGGGTAAAGATAGATAAAGATAGATAGATGTTGTTGGCGCGATCAACGGCTAAGAGAAAGGGAGAGAAAGAGAGAGAGAGAGAGAGAGAGAGAGAGAGAGAGAGAATATTCTTTATCCTCGTTGGACGACCTTCGCGTCTATCACGAATAGCCACTTGCGGTTATAGCGTTCACCGAAGGCAAAAAGGACGGGAGAGCTACTCAACCTATTTTTTACTTGTTTTTTTTCTCCTCTTCCTCTTCCTCCTCCTCTTCTCCTCATCCTCCTCCTTCTCCTCCTCCTCCTCCTTCTTCTTCTTCTAACCGAGCAAGTATATACTCGAGTGGGGGCCGAGCATTCCTTTTTCTCTCGTCTTCCTTGTTTTGTTTATTTTACAATCAGTATCACGAAAGACGAGAACAGAGGAGAAGAATAGCATAGATCTATCTATGCATCCCTTGACGTAGAGAGACGTTTGCATTGCGCACGGCCTTGAATCGAGTCGATCGCTCGACAAGGTGTGTAACTAGGGCGTGCGGAACGAACGAGAGAACAAGACCAAGCAGAGGGAGGCTGGCACACCCCTAAGCGCAACTTGCTTCATTTTAAATAATCTTTCTCTCTAATATGCACGTAGAACGGATACCCCTGGCTTATCCCTATCTCTCTCTCTCTCTCTTTCCGTTCGAATAGTTAATACGAATAGTTAATATTGGTTAGAGGTATTTAGGGACCTAAATTCAAATATTAGGATGCATTTTATTTACATCTAGATTTTTACCACGCGTATTGTGTTGATAAATGAATGCTTTATATTATTTATCATGATACAAATGAAATATGCGTATATGTAGATTTCCAATGTAAAATCATAATGCATATCCGATACATACGTAGACGCGTTTGAAAATAAAAAGGCATACTTTGAAAGCTCTCTGACAGGTCTGTAGTCGTGACTGACTACAATCTACGATATATGCTCGCATTTTCTATCATGCATCGCGGGAAACGTATTATTCGTAATCTATTTTACTCGAGTTTTAGACGAGTATTTTTCCCCGTTTGTTCTCTTTGTTTAAAAAGAAAAAGGAACAGAAAATCAAGGAAAAAAGATTTCAAATGTTTCAGCACATTTGAAAGTATAAACGAATAAGTCTCATACATCAACAGTGGCGACTATTCGTTTGCACACTTTTCGTATCGCACAGGTACGATAAGAAAATGTCCAAGTAGAGAAAGAGGAGAACGAAGGGGGGAGGGAAGAATAAAAGCAGTGTGGGACGCGAAATGTACTAATCGTAATTGAGCTCGGTAACGATGAAAGTATCATTGATCATTTGGTAAAGTTTTTAGGGGGAGAAGAGAATTGAATTTGTCGAAAGTTGGCAAAGCCGAGAATAGCTAGGATGCGCGCGCATATCCTGCAGAATCCTGACCCGCGGCTTTATGACCGTCTATAGCGTAAGATCAGTACGCGTCACGTGGTAGGTCGTAAAACGTGCTCCTGCACTTTGCATAGCGACCCGCTCCTGGTGCAGGTGCAACCCTGACGAAACCGATACAATTCTTCTTAACCGAGAACGTTCTTATTACTAAACTATGTCTCTAATCCGCATTACTTTTAATGTAATACATTTTTGATTATACCAACTAAATGTGCCATAGATATTTCTTCTCGGAGAAGAAGTACGGCTTGTTGTTTAACTCGTTAAATTGAAAGATCGAAATATACAATAAATAAATGTAAATTGAAACATATGTATGGGGTCGAAGATTCAGAGTTATTTCGTAGATAGTAGCGCATACGTGCGCGGTATCTCGATGGAGGCTTTACCGCTTACTGCCTATTGATCTTTTCCCACCACGTTGTGTCCGTTGCGAACGTTCCTTCTAACGAATGCTGACGAACGAACCACTCCGCCATATTTCCTAATCTTCTATTATATTATCGGAACCATTTATCTGCTCCGTATGATATATTGCAACATATATTCGTCCCCTTTTCTCTATTTGTCACAATCGAAGAAAAAGAAGGAGAAACAAAATGATTTTCTTCTCATTGTATTTTTTGATACAATCGAAGACAACCTTGACTTCGAATGTAAATGATTATTATACAAATGAAATGTGATACTTCATTTTATTCCCAAAGATCGTAGAAACGAAGCAGACTAAAAGATAAAATACGCGAGCAGATATTTTTATCGTCGTTCGAAAGAGATAAAAAGAATTATCCTCCGGTATTAGTAGAGATCGAGTGTAATCTCCCATCAAAGCGATGACCTCGAAATGCTCGCAGGATAATTTCCCTAGAGTAGACGACTATCTTCGAATCCCTCGGTGCTCGTTACGAGAACAATGATAATTTATAAATGACTTTCTAACTCGATTCTAATTCGTAGGACATACCATCTACCATGTAGAAAAAGAAAGAACCACTTGCCCCCTATCCCGCGCCATCGAAAACAAATAAATTTCCGATGCGTTATCAAGCCTGGCTATCGATCGATATTGTTAATCCGGGTTCTTGAAAATTGCTGTGTTATTATTTAATATTCAATGTTTCGAACGATTGACCAGAGAAAAAAGGAAAAAATGCAAAAGACAGATGCTGACGCGGGGGAGAGTAAGGAAAAAATAGGGAAAAAATAGGGAAAAAATAGGGAAAAAATAGGAAAAAAATAGGAACTCTCCCTCTCTCTCTTTTTATCTCTCTAGCTGCTGTTGCATAGATAGACACATAAAGTTCGCGTTGCATTGTTCCGTGTCAACTGTCTGCCGCCGGAGTATGGAAAAAACAATGGAACGGCGAGCCGAGGCATATACAGGGGGAACACACAACAACACAGTGTGCTACTAGATGCGTTTTGTGTGTTTCTAGGTAGTACATGCTAGAGAAAGAAAAAGAAAAAAAGAGAGACAGAACATCGCAATAGTTTTGCCGGCGTTTCGCGTTCATCCACCGCGTCCACGTCACAAAAAGGAGGCTGCCTTCTGGTAGAAAGAATGAATTGCAGCCAGTGTAACACGCGCGAACGTCCTCTTCTCTCTCTCTCTCTCTCTCTCTCTCTTTTTCTATTTCTTTTTATCCATCTCTTTTCTCCTTTCTTTAGCCTCTTTTTTTCTCACCCTTTTATCCTTTTCTTGTCTCTTAAGCACAAGACTCGCCTCGCACAGACTACTATCATCATCAACACTGTGGTTGTTAACGTGCCCCACGATCTCGCGTGTTTTCATTCTACCATCAAAGATAAGAGTTCAATCTTCCGAACGAAATACTGGTTGTCCCAAAGCTAACTTTACCGAGCTGAAAAATAATACATTATTATTTTTTTTCATAATTACTTCGAAAGTATCGCGACTTTTTTTTAGGACACCCTGTAATACGTACGTGCACAACTAAATCACAAGAGTATTCTATTTTTCCATAGATAACTATCGTATATATAATTCGTATTCATGAATTGCAAAAGGATAATGAAATGAAATTTGGGAGTCATCGACGAGAGCTAAAAGTATCGAGTAAAAAAGGGATGGCGAGAATCCACTTAACCTTTTTATTCGTATTTTCTCTCTTGATTATTTTCCTGTACAAGTCGTTGTTGCTGCCATGAACTATTGCGTGACAAATCGGCTGGTGTATATATCATTTATGCATGCCGTTAAAGTCACGTGCCTTCCTTCCACGCAGTTAACCGCGTTGCACGCGAACGAACCACGAGAAGAACTTTATCTTCATGGTGGAACAAAATAAAGGGAATAAGAATTATTTCTTTTCGACATGGGACACGCGCGTGATGCCATCAATTGGCTAGGGGAAATTTCTTTTCTTTTCATCCATCCTTTATTTTATCCGAGGTCGTTTCAATAAATTTCCATCATTCGCACAAATGCCAGGAAAAACCAACCTTTCTACTTATTTTTTGTTGTCGATTGACGTAATACTGATTTTTCGTTAAAATTATTTGTCCAAAAATTGTGTAATAATAGCGATACAAAAAATAAGGACAGAAAAGAAGAGAGATATTATATTTCTTTTTTGAGCTGGAATAACTCGAGGAAAACGCACGATCTCACACGTGACTCCGCCGCCATTTTGTCGTGGGCGTAGAGACAACACGTGAGTTTGAGTAAATATATGCCCGTTATTTCTTGATATTTATATATATATATATATATACGTATACGCATTGAGAGGAACGCGATGATATTCAGGAGCGTTGGTTCGTTTCGTTGACACACGTTATTTACTCGACTCTCGACATTTTCACAGGAGAGCCAGTAAAAATATATCCCGAGCATTTCCTCTCTACATTTCTCTTTTCCTTCTTTCTTTCAGCCTCTTATTGGAAAGAAAAAGATGAAGAAGAATGGAACGAAAAGATTTAAAAATGGTAGACCGTTCATCGGGAGCGACGTCTCTCAGGACAATTTCCTATCGTTACGTAAATCTTGGTACCGTTCTTGGTACCCCTTCGTTGTAAAATAATAAATAGAAAGGAAGATTAATGAAGAATATATAAAATGTAACCTCGGTTATGAGCATTAAAGAAAAAACATAAGAAAAAGGGATGGATGGTAAGAGAAGAACGTCGATGGGAAGGAAGTCGAGAAAAATATGCTTTGGAAAAATGAAAAAGGAAAAAAAGAAGGAACATTTGTAAGGGTTGTAAAAAAAATAAAAAGAATGTTAAAAGGTGTAGCGAGTGTTGGGTACACCTGCTGATCGAGTGGACGTTTTTCTTGGACGTTAAGGTTAGCCGCGTTAGAGAAAAGCAAGCGAGGAGAGGCTACGGATAAGGATGATGGAAACGGCTGATGCGACGTTGCTCCGAGGGTGCACGACGAAGGGTGGGGAGACTCGCTCGATAGGGGTGGCAAAGTTGGCCGCTTCAGCCGGCCGGGAATAGCTTTAACCGGTCGATACTTCGTTCTCCAACGCGCGCGCGAATCAGAGAGACGGAGAGAAAGAGATGGAGAAACCTAGGGCATTGAACGCCAAAGGCACGGCCCTGCGCTTCTTCTCTCGCAGGACATTCCTATACCATTCCTATAACCAAGGTATTCTTCAATATTTACAATTAGTATTAAGTATGTAACGTGGATCCACGTGGATGTTTGTATTTAAATATATTTATCGAATCAATTATTTCCACTGAATACTACAAAATGTATTCGAATAATGTTGTTACTTTTTAAATAGAAATTTTATTGCTTCCTACGCCAGTTTGCATTTAGTTAGATTTTAGCGTTTTATTTTCCATTCCGCTTGTTTTCTTTACCAGAAGAAAAACTATATTTGAAAAGAGGAATAAAACTCTTAGCGCAACTATTTCATGTATATACATATAAATGCAACATTTTCCAAGTATAAAAGAGAAGGAAAACTCGAGAGGTTCGATTTTTCTCCGGTCGGTGGTCTCTTGGTTTTTACGCGAATCCTCGACTCTGAACCACCCTCAACCCTCCACCCCTCTTATCTTTCTCTGACTCTTCAAAAACGCATTTACGAACGCGCAAATTCAAAGACGCGTACTCTGCGGCAAAGCGTCCAAAAGATCTCCACCGTTTAACGCCCGAGTTTTCATTTATCGTTTCTGCATATTTTTCTCTCTCTCTTTCTATTTATTGTTTCGATATAACGAGTCGTCGCGAGTATCGCATTCCGCATACATGAGACTGCATATTCGATCGACATATTTATTTATGTATGTGCATACAAACGTTCATACATACGTTTATACATACATACATACATATATAAATACTTACATACGTACGTACATATCAGAAAGATCAATGATAGTATTCAAATATAAATGAATATTTAGTGAGGTCTTTTATTTTTTCAACAAATTCTATTTTGTATACATCTCTATCTAAATACTTTCACATATACCTATACATAATCACGAAGATCAATGTTGGTATTAAAATATAAATGAAAATTAAGCAAAGTATTTGAGAACACATTGTAACTATGTACGTCTATAGTAATACAATTTAGGATATTATTAGGAATTTAAAAATGTTTATAATCTTTGATAGACTCGTTGAATACAGAGAGAGAAAGAGAGAGAGAGAGAGAGAGAGAGAGAGAAAGAGTTCCTTCTGAAATTATCGAGAAGCACGTTCATCGATTCGATCGGCTTTGAGCGTGTAAACAGGAAGATCTCCTGCCAGCGTGTGGTAAATATAGTGATATATGGTAATCTCTGGTTTTCTTTTCGAACTATCTGTGTATATAGGTATAGAATGCAAGTAACGTCATCCAAACGCGTTACGTTATTATCGAGAACACTAATGTTTCATTTTCGTTACGCTACGTTTATATCAGACGTGAAAAAAACAAAAAGAATTAGGAAATTATATTTGACCGTAAAAATACCAATTATGTATATATATATATAATAATATAAAGTTATTACAATAAGAAAGATATTTCTATACTATTTCGGAAGCCTTAGCACGACATAGCATGATAGTGCAAACGTTCGAACGAATAGGGCTTCGAATGAAAAGAAAAATGAAATGAAATAAAATAAATGACTAAGAAAGTTGATAGTCGACATTGAACGAGCCAGCCCTTTATCAATTTAAGAGATGCTCCAAGTCCCTTTCATCTTTTCCATCAATTTCCTTACCCTTTACTTTCGTATTCCGTTGGAATACTGTAAGAACAGTGTCACGCTTTTGGGCACCGCAACGGCAGGATAACAGACTTACATAACCGCTCGTCCGCTCGTCCGGATTGCTAATAATAGTAGATATAACTGGGTCAACGTGCCCAACACAGGATTTCAGCCACGATCGAGCCTACCTACCGACTTTTGCCAATTTCTATTGTCTTTGTATATTTTTCCTTGACGTCATTGCGAAAATACCGGAACCGAGCGCGAATACAGGAACGCATATTTATTGATTGCAAGAGGAATTGCAATTCCTTGCAATTTCAATCGATCGTTGCGAAAATAAACAAAATATTGACGATCGATCTTGTCGGGTTCGGTTGGATAGGCAATAAACGTTCAAGTACGTATATAGTCGATATCCTTAAGTATCGGCGGTGTACTCGCTGAAATTGCTTTTATCGATGAAGTAAGGGAGCAAGGGGGAGACTTTGCGAATGCTTGTTTCGTGCCAGAGGCCACGAACCGTAATCCTGTAACCGGAAATCGACGTCCATCGATACGGTGGAAGTGTCCCACGAGAGCTCGCAAACCTTTCTACAAATTTTACGCCCACCCGCCACTTTTTCTCGATCGATATCCGCACACGAGTTTATGTCATGGCACATGTTTTCTTCAGGATGAAGGAACAGAATAATTAATGTACCTACCTAACTTCGTTACTCAAGAGAATATCGCGCTAATGGATTATGTTAATTGCCATATCTTTGTTTCGTCGTTACGAACGACCTTTGACCGACCCTCCTTTCCTGCGCGAAAAATATACAAATCATTTATATTTTATATAACATGTATTATATAATATATTTATCGTACTCTAATCGATAACGAGTCGGAGTAATCAAAAGTATGTAATTAATGTTTGTATAAAATAACTACTTATATGAAGGACAAATAATAACAAGAAAATAAGAAAAATATATAGTCAAGTTGTAAGAAGACTTGCACGAGAGAAAGGAGAAAAAGTTAGTTTCCTTTTTTTAATTTAAAGAAGACTTCTCTCTTGCTGTTCCCCCTCTCGCCTCGTTCGTTCGCTCAACGAGTTTCATCTCTCGAGCAGCTATGCGACGAACGTAATTTGATACGTGCTACTAATTAGTCACATGTACCACCTGTGCTTAGTTAGTTACGACATGCGTTACCTATAGATGCTATTCTGGAGTATCTTACATGGGGGACAAGAGGGTAGTCCTTCGGAGAAGATTTCTTTCCCTTTTTTTTTGTTTTTTTTTTTCTTGCGTTTTTCATCGTCGATCGAAAAATAGCAGATCGGATCAGTCGAGCGAAAGAGAATATAAATTAGACGCGTCCATTAAAATCCTTTTTCCATTTGGAAAGTAGGTAAAGGAGAATTCCTGATGAAAAGGGCGCGGACTCGATCGCATATGGTAATGAGAACGGCATTTGGCCAAATGCCTAATGTTGTGTCACGATGATAAAGAGAAGCCGAGGTAATAAAGAATTACAAGGAGAGCCCGTAGACGTTCAAATTAAAAGCCAAGAAAATCGCCATTTTCTGGCGAAAGAAAGAAACAAATAAAAGACTCGCGAACACGCGAGCCGCTAGGAAAGATATTAGGACATGGTATACTTTTTCGACAACTTTTACTTTCTTCGTTTCTGTTGGTGAATGATTTGACGAGCGAGAGAAAACGGAAATTAGAACAGCCCACGGTATAGCAGCGTTGGACGCGCTCGGATACGGGACGGTAGAAGATAGTAGAGTAGAAGCACAGCAGGTATCGAGTTCTTTATAGTATCAAAGAAACGACATAGTCGATAACAGTGTGCGTGTCTGTGTCAGTAGGCGTGCATAAACGTTTCACGTCGAGCAAGAAATAATAGTCGTTATCGTTCGGGAAAGTAATTATCGTGGCCCTTACACGCGACACAAAGAGAAACACACACATACAGGAGAAAGTTGGTGGTCTAAGCAAAGTTATATCGGAAGTTCGATCGCCGGATAAAATAAATTACGTGGTTCGGCTTGCAAAGGACGGACCGGAACTAACGCTTTGACGCCAAGAAACGCGCTAGACTAAATATTATAATTACTAATAATTACCATTTACGCGGCCCCGCACCCCGCGCCCTGCACCCCGCGCCCTATTATTTTCAAATTCGATCGTTTATTTATTAATAGAATTTGGAAGGAGGAAAACGCGAGCTCGTCCACGAAATAAACTTTCCGTCGTCCCAGTTTCGAAACGACAATACCTTTTCGGAGTCGGAGGCTGGAACGAGGCTCTTTTGTCTTGTTTCCTTAATCATTCGCGCAGCAGGATGCGCCAACGTCTACCATCGCTTCTTTATTTCTTTCTCTTATTGTTCTTCTCCCCGGGCAACCGCCCAAAAAACTTTCGATTCGGAAGAAAAAGGGACGACCGAAAATGACCTATCCCACCACCGTACAATTTTGTACCTTTTTTTCATTTTGCCACCCTTGCTACCTACAATTTTTCTTTTCTTATCCCTTCCAATTATTTTTTTACTCCACACTTTTTTTTATCCTTTCTATTATATTAATTAATCACCCGCGAATATATATTTTCTCTCGGTATAAATAATTAAACGTCAGCGGAAAATTACATTTTGTCAGCCAACAAAGTTGAATTAGTTTTCTGATACCTCTCTCGTTTTATTATAAAATACTGACATTATTTATCAATTATAAATATTTAACACGAAGGAACAAAGTGCAAGGATTTAAATTTTATTTTATTAGTCGTGCGTGTTTGAAACCGCGATAAAATGATGTCGATAGGAAGAGGAAGTTGGTAATAAATCTAGATACGTCGAAAACGGACACGTTCCTTCTTCTTGTTCTTCTTAAGATTTAGATCGAACAAACGCCTTTACCTATGCATGCATTTAAGTAAGTAGTGCATACCTACCGCATAACGCAGATAAACGCGATTCTCGGCACGAAAACTGCGATATATCGTATTGCCGCGTCGATTTACGAGCTAACTGCACGAGACTGATTCTACCGTTGTATTAACAAATACAAAAATTGTATCAACCTCTGGTCGTTTCTACCATCCGTAACAGGATACTTTGTACACGTGAAATTTGAAGAAAAATGTAAGAGATAGTACTCGCAAATAAACCTACTTCGGTTACTCTAAAAGCATTCAAGTTTTTCTCAATTTCTATAGTTATTGGAAACTTTTTCTTGGTACCTACTATCTATTACGGAAAATAAGTATTTATTTAATAAATATTGTCAATTTTTCATTGAAAACAGCATTAGAAATAAATCATTTTCATATATCCATCCTATATTTTCTAAACGAATTCGCCACATTGACAAACGATGCCGTTGAAAATTTCCAACTAAGGGTATCCAAAGTTGAAGGGACGAAAAACTCTTACAATTTTATGAAATTACTTTGGAACTTCTAAATTGATGTTTTTTCTTTTCGTGTAAAAATCGAAATTACTTAAAATCAAGATTTATTCGAGATGGCAAGTTTTCAAATGAAAAAAAAACAAGAGAAAAGAGAGAAAAAATCTTCGATATAAATTGTGTACTTTCTATCGTACGTTTCTATCGTACGTTTCTATCGAAAATAAGGAAGATAGATAAGGTGAGGCTGTAAATAAGGAAAGTTGCATTGTTCGTAAAGTTGAAAGCAAACCGTGTGTGGAAGGTAAATTGATGAGATTGTAGGGATTTTTTGTATTTAATATAAAAAATAAAAAAGAAGTGGGCAACGGAGGTTGGCGCCGTGGCAGCCCTCGCATTAGTCGGTCGCTTGAAGCATTATTTTTAGATCGCACGCTTGTCACTCGCTTCGAAAGCCGTGGCAAAGCTGGATTATCTGCGTCGTGAACGAACTCGGAAAGCCGCATTGCCGAAGGCGGATCCATCTTGTTTTTATCATTTTTCCCTACGCAGCCCGGTTAGTACGGTAAATGTCAATCCAACCATCGTTATTAATTGCAAAGAATTTTCTTCCGAATCATCGAATAATTCTATTTCACAAAAATCTAAATTCAAAGTTTGGAACTTTGTGGAAGCACTCTCGCTAGTCGATTTAATATACCTAATATCGATATATGCGACATGTGTAGATCCAATTTAAATCTTCGCGTGAAATTCCGTCGCGTTCGTGTGAAAATCCTCGAAGAAACTCCTATCCCGAAGAATTTTCAAGGAAAAGGGAGCACCGAATTCGGTCTTTCGGTTGCCGATCGATACCTTCCTTCCCCTCTTCCTTCCCCTCTTCCCTCCCCTCTTCTTTCCCCTCTTTCGTTCACCGTCCTTTCGGAAAGGGCGTTACAGTACGCGCGTACTTCTCTTTAGATTAAAACATAAATTAAGTTTGGAGCGAATACGCGCGTATTAGCCATCTAATAATAGCGTATGGTACAAACCGAAAATAGGCCCCGTAGAAATATGCAACGCGCGAAGAAAGGAATTTCGTCTTCCGCTTTGACCTAGCAACGCTCCCTGTCTCCGAAACTTCGTCGTTTCCGTCAACTTTTTCTCAACGATCGAGAATGGATGGATTAATAAATGTATTTCCATTGGCAAATCTCATTCCGTCGAGATAAAAACGTATCTTTCCAAAGCCTTTTCTAAGATGTCTTTCATCGTCACTTGCCCTAAGTCTCACTAATATATTTCAACTTTTGTGTTTTACATTACTCCAAAATATTCCCAATTCGTAATAAATTGATTTCGCTTTTCCGTGATTGTAGATGTAGGAAATTTCTATGTTAAACGAAGCGTTGAATTTAATGGACTCGCGCTATTTTCAAATAATTGAAAAATAAAATCAAATTCTACTTGTATCCTATCTATCTCATGAAATTTGAAGTAATGGTAAAATTCTATTGTGAACGATAGTATCGGAAATATATTGACAAATATAATATTGCAACGATTCGTACGTTTTATGAAAATATATCGAATGCGATTAATTCGATCAGGGGATTTTACTGAATTTTTCTTTAGCCCGACTTTTAATTATTATTTATATTATATTTAGGTTACGCGCACTACCCGATAACATCGATTCAAATAAATGTATATTATTCGATCGTGTCAATTTATTCGTAATGAAGTAAAAGCGTAAACAAGATGCATGCGACGCGTTATAAATAAAATCTCCGCATCTTTCTGGGCTCGAGTTTTTATCAACGCATAGAAAAATATTAGCCGCCGCGAAACGTGATGTGCCTTTGCGCGGGTGGAAAGAAAACGAGAGAGAAAATGAAGAGAGAAAAAAAGGGGGTGGGGGGGGGCTTGTAAATTTTGTTTTCCATGCAAAACCAAGCTAGTATTTATACGCAAGAGCTACAAATTCGTGTATATTACGCGTTAGTACGGATTGTCGTGTAGTACCTTCGTATAGAAAAGAAAAAACAACGAAACTGAGGATATAGGTGTTGCTGTTGCGTTTTTCGACGCGAATTAAAGCAATTATATCCCGTGCGATTTCCCCGCTAAATGCATTGCCGGTTCAGCGCTGATTACGCGTTATTGTCAAATACAAAATCATTGCATTAGCTTCCTTCCGATTTTTTAACAATCAAATTTCATACTAAATTTTTACTCTCTTTCCGTTTAAGTTGATCTGAAAGAAGAAAAAGAGCAAAAAGATTCAATAAGTTGAAATTCAAATTAACATTGCGATGAAAAATGCATTACGGGTTTGAAATCGATTTGTTTCTTGGGCCGTGTTAATAATATTTATAAATCGGGCAAAGTAAATACATTTGGAATGAATGCGTCGACGATTCGGAAAATAAAAGTTGGAAGAGAAGAAAAAAGGAAAGAGAGATAGTTGAACATAAAGGTAATAGAACGGGCGATATATTGAAAAATAATATCGTAAAGTTCGTGAAAGCTTCAAAGGCCACAGGTTAGGCGTTTTATACTAAAAACGCAATGTTGACAAAATGTTAATAATAAAAGAAGAGGAAAAATGCGCGTAATCGAGAGGCGATCGGGCGGATCGTTTTTCAAAAGGTCGACAAATTCGCGTTCAACGATGCATCTCGGATATCTCTCGTGGACGAGTGGTAAGAATTTGATAGCAGTCTACGTGTATAACCATTTCTGTCCTGGCGAATTAATATCTATCGGTAAAAGGTACGGAATAATAATTAGTCGTTCGGTAAGGTGTGTAACGTAACGCGTGCACGACAAATAAATAAATGAATGAAGAAAAATAAGTGTTTGACGTTTCCTATCTCGGCAGTTTCCTAACTCCCCGTTAGTCCCTTTGAAAAGTAAGAAGAAAAAATAGGAGGAAAAAGGAAAGCCAATAGCCGTTTGCTGTTAAACACGCTCGTCGCTTCTAGAAACCTTCGGAATCGATGATAATGTTAATAGGAGCTAAAGCTTCGCGTTCGTCCGTTCGAGAAAAGTATGTAAAAGTTTATGTAAGCCAACTATACGCAAAGCTATATTTACCTACTTATATACTAGCCGAGGTATATAAGTAGTTACATAAATGAGGAGAAGGGTGCCGGTTTATCGATCGAGGTTGCCTCGGGAATGTCCCCAGGGAGGAGGACGTTACAGGACAGGTGGTGGCTCCGAGATCCGCCGAGCCGAGCCGAGCCGAGCAAAGCCAAAGATATATATATATATCACACCACGTGCCGGGTAAACTTAACTAAAAGTACAAAGATCGGAATCAAAAGAAAGGGAACAACTTCTTTTTTTATCTCAATTGATACAGAACTTCCTGTTACAAATTTATATCCTCTCGCGGTAAAACCAATCAGAATCTCGGCGTAAAACCATCCTCCGCCGCTTTTACTTTGCACGATCTAATATTTATCGAGCATTGTGAGAGCAAACAGGGTAGGCATGGTAAATAATGATGAGAGAGCTGAGATATTTCATCGTTCGAAAGACGAGGCACGAATAGGGAGATCTATTTTTAATATTCCGATCGGTTTTCTATCTTTCTCGAACTTTCAAATTCTTCGTCGAAACGTATATTTGCTTTATGCAATGATCCGATTTTACGATGAACTTTTTTACAAAAAACACACCTACCTCCTACCAACTTTCAATGAATATCGTCAATGAGACTTTATTTTATTCTCGTTCGCGTCAAACTTTGTTCCTTGAAAGACATCGAAAACCACTCTGATTTTTCTATTGGCCTTAATTTCTTGTTTATCAAGTGGCGAAAGCATGGATGGACGAGGCGAACCAGGAAAAAACTTTTCAGCGGTCTTCTTAAATCGAATTTTTCCAGACGAAAGCAACAAATTAAAAGTCCAACGTACTCGTTACGTTTCATGGTAGAATTTGATTTTGAATCGTTGTTTCGATCAAGTTATTATAAATCGAAAAATAAAAGCACTCGGACACTTTTTCGATTGGCTTTAATTGAAACGCGCACGCGTTTCGAAGGAGCTTCTTAAAATGTCATTTTTCCGAGAGATAAAAGAAAGAAAGAAAAATAAAGGTCTCGCTAGTATAGGTTCCTCTGGCACTTTTCGTCCGGCGCGCTAAAGGAAATAATCAAAGCGATCGAGTTACGTGGTTCGCTGTGTACGTGGAGAGTCGGTCGCAAAAGGGAAAAAAGAAACCGCTTAGAAAACTAAAAGTGCAACTCGAGTGCACTGGAAAGCGTTCGCCCTCGTCTTAAATAGATTCCTCCCTCGTATAATTTAATATTAATTGAAAAGAAGAAAAAAAGGCTAACGCGGAAAAGCAAAGTGTACACCTGCGAATCGATATCCTTTCTCCTATGTATTTCCTGCGCTCGAACTAGGATAAAAGGATCTACACATATCCCCCCCCCCGCCCCGATATCTACTCTCGTCTGCTAAATAATGACTACGAATTAACGAGAACGCTAATTAATCGGGCCCAAACTAGGAACGCAAACCGGATGACGAATGGTAACTATTAACTTTCCAAATGATTTCGTTCATTTATTCGTTGCATCGATTTTAAAGACACCCTACATTTCTGATAGATGCACGTCGACTAATTCGAACCGAGACGCGATATTCTCCGTAACGAGCAAGAACAATAAGAGATAGAAAAAAATAGTGACGTAACGAGGTCGTTTCTTATAATGTAAAAAATGCAAAAATAGAAGAAAAAACGTGTCGTTAACTATAGTATGGATAAAATATATCGTAGAGGTAATAAAAAGAATAATACTGTTATTTGTTTTTTGTTTCCATGTACATAAACGTATGTGTGTACATTAGGTATATAACACGAATCGAAAAGGAATGGCGTTCGATCATTTACGTACATTACGGAATGTTCGCAACACGTGCTACTATACCTATACAACACATTGACGAGTCAGCGAACCATGCTATGCGATTTGACACAATTCTCCGTTGTTGTAAGTTAACAAGTCTAACGCTTGGCTTTGTGCTAAACTCCTTACATGATCGATGGTTTCTCGCACGTTTACCTAGTACACACATCTATACATTCTTACGTAGAGACAAGTATTTTTACGTATAATCGTATCATCTAATGCCAAACCACGAAATATTACTGTTCGATCAAAATTACATGAAATATATTCAATGTAAAAGAAAAACTGTATATATTTTGTGGAGAAAAAAAAACTAATTGAATCCTAAAAGAAGAGTTATATTTTGTGGAAGAAGGAAAAAATAAGAAATAAATGTAGTTATTTGCATAAGATCCTTTAGAACCGTAAAAGCTTACAAGAGAGAAATACCCTACTACAATAGTCGCCGTTTACGATCCCTAAAAGCGGCCTTTTCTCATCTCAGAAGCTCGTGCTTTTCTCTTTAGCGTTTTACTCTCGTAATTCGCGTATATATCTTCCACGAGGGAAAAGGAAGATGTAAGGATAGCAAGCAACCAAGCTCGTTTCCCAGCTTCCGCGTACCTAAGGGAAAACGCGTTAACTCGCGTCTACTTTCGAAACTTAATTGCCACTCAAAGTACCAGCGACGACGACGACGACGACGATGACTACGAGCTGAAAGATGCTTTTTAAATATATAGGAGGAAAATAGAAGAGCGGGTGGTTTTAGAAGGGAGAGAACGTGGCGCACACGAACCATTACGGGAAAGAAACAACAAATTTTTAATTCAAACGAAAAATTACAAGAAAGACACTTTTTGTTTTCAATTAATTAAAACAAAAAAATAATACGCAACTCGAAGTTCTCTCGCGACTCCTTCATTTCCGTTTATTTTTCTTCCAACCCCTATTATCCCCGGATAGTATTTTCTTTTTAATTAACGTTCATCCGTCCGCCTATCCGTATTTTTAGTTTCGAGACCTTACGACGGTGTTTTATTTTTTCCCCGTCGTAAAACCCGATTGTCTTACGTTATACGACTGACAATGAGAGATAGAAAGAAAGAGAGAAAGAGGAAAGCTAAATCCGTAATAAACTCGTTCAAGCTCGTAGTTGTGTAGTATTACTACGCGCCATATTGTCGGTGTCACCCGATCCAAAGGAACGTCCTTTCGTTCTGCCCACAAAAATGGCGACTATTTTACATTGAACATTGGTACATATCAGAACAAGTTATTCTTTCTTTTTTTCTTTTCCTTCCCTTCTATTTCTAAAAATGTATTAGGTCGTTTTCTTAGTAAATGGACCCCTGGGACCAATGATCGCATTTCTCTACGAATGATATACTGCTGTATTTTTGTACGTTGTACATTAATATAAAGAAAGTTTAGTAATGTTTTACTAAAGTAAAAGTTATAAGTATAAAGAATCAGCTTATATTTCGTATCGAAAGATAAAAAGAAAAAAAGAAAGAAGATTTGGTCGATCGATCGTAAAAGAAGGTTTACGAAAGGTACGATACCTCGAGGAAGCGCAACTTCCTAATGGGAATTCCGTATTTCCCTAGTGGTTCTCGATAGAGCCAATATTTATCTCCGGTCTTAATGCCAGCCCCAAACGTTGCCAAAACCAACATTCGAATTGGTTTGGTCGCAAGCCGATTCACTCCGATTCCGCAGATTCCTAACTTGCAACCCTATTGAAGAAGGGCTAAAGGCTGACAAGAGAATCGGAGAGAATAATACGAAGGGTTGAAAAGGAAAAGTGATATGAGAGATCATTTGAACAAAGTCTACGGATTTTCTATGAGAATGAAGTCAAACTTTTAGACGAAATTGTCTAATCGACGACTCGATAGTTTCGACCCTTGGGGGAAAAGAACAAAAAAAAAATATATATATATATATATATACTTATATTTTCTCTCTTCAATTATTCGTGTAACAATAAATTATGTTCGTATGAACGAGCGAGAGATAAAAACCGATCGCAACGATCGATCTTCTTTAGGACGAAGGACGACGAGGAGTTACCTTTTTAGCAAAAGCAAAATGTCGAACGTTGCTTGAATTATCGAGGATAACGTATGTGTAAGCGGAGTCAGCGATGGCCGTCGCAGGTTGCCGCGACTTTTCCATCTCGTCGATAATAAAACTACGCACGACCCCGTGCTCACTGAAGATATATATATATATACACATATATGTACGTAGATACATACATACCAAGCAACCTATCTACCAACCCCCGTCCTATCGGACTGGGTATAAAGGGGAGGAAGAAAAAAAGTGTCTCCGATGAGACGAGTATAAAATAGGGTAAATTAAACGGAAAAAAGGTGTGAAGGACGAGCAAGGGAAGAAAGAGAGGGCACGATCGGAGTATTCAAGGTACGAAGTGTAACGTTATGCTCTAGCGAGCGCACACGAAGGCTGCGACCGAGATCAGAGGGGTAGTAAAAGCGGAAAAAGAATGAAAGAGAGAGAGAGAGAGAGAGAGAGAGAGAGAAAAATGGAGAGAGAGAGAAAGAAACAGAGAGAGGGCTTTTAGTATATCGAAAAAGGAAATCTATATAATTGTAGAAAATAATCTAAATAAAATGTGTGTAGGCGAGTTCAACATTGAATTTCCTAGAAAACATGACTTCATTTTCAGTATGTATTAATAATTGGTGAAAAGTTAAATATTTATTAGAATGATCAATTCTCGGAGAGATCGTTGAACAAATGGATTCTCGCATTGGCGGCGGCTGTTAGTCGGTAAGTAAGTAAATAGTAACGGGCCGCCGAGGTGGCCGACGAGGTGGCCGAGGAGGTGGCCGAGGAGGTGGCCGAGGAGGTGGCCGACGAGGTGGACACGAGATGTGTCGGTAAAACGGCATCGTTGGTAGCAGGCGCCCTGAATGCTTTATATATAGCGTTGGAGCGCCTACAGGAGCTTTGACGCTTAAATATAGACAAAGAGAGAGAGAGAGAGGAACCTGCTGCTCTCGGATGGGAGGCGAAGGTGGGAAGGAGCGACTGCGGCGAGGAAGAGATGTACTCACATGCACGCACGCACGCACGCACGCACGCACACACACACGAAGAACGGTCATGGCCGACGCGTCGCAACGCGACGCGTCGTCGTCGTCAGCAAAGTGGCACGTACTTGTCGCCCGCTGTAGAAAGTTGTTAATTAGACGAATTATTAAGAAAATATTTGGTCATCTTTTTTCATAGTATCTCTGTTTCCCCGTTCGGTAGGAGAGATGAGGTAACGGTTCGAAGGGTGGATTCTTTATTATCGAAGAAAAGGTTACTTTGAATTGAACTTACTTGCCGAGTTCCTCCTTGAGATCATAGTTGTCACTAAACCGCGTGCAGGCGGCTGGGGCAGCCATGCCGAACGCGTTAATCCTGTATATAGGTAGGTGTGTATGCGTGCGTGCGTGTTGCCGGTGGATCCAAGCGTTCGATAGCCAGCACTGCTCCGTGTCACACTAACCGCACACACGCGACGACGAGGTCGGTGGCGGCGACCGACTATGCCAACGGCAACGACGACGACGGCGACGGCGACGGCGCGTCGGCGACGACGACGACGAGGCCGTCGACGCTACGGGAAACTTTGCAGGTCAAATTCGATCGATAGAGGGGAACCTGCTGCTGCTGTTGCTGCTGCGGCGGCTGCTGCTGCTGCTGCTGTGGCGCTGACAGACACGCACGCACACCTATAACTTTCTACTTCCTATCAAAAATTGCCAACCTTCGCAAGGGGGTTGACTTTTCCCACTCAGGGATGGCGCCCTTACTTCTCCCTCCCTCTCTCTCTCTCTCTCTCTCTCTCTCTCTCTCTATCTCTCTCTCTCTCTCTATCTCTCTCTCTCCTAATAGGTAACAACAACGATGACGATTATCGTGACAACGTCTAGCACGGCGAGGATAACCACGCAAACGACTACGACGACAACGACGATTGATTAACGCGATATTTGGTTAACGATTAAGTCGCCAGCGGCTGATGACGACGGTGATTAGTATTATTATTGGTCTCGGTGGTGCTCTCCGGAGTAGCAAAGGGTAGTGTAAAAAGGACAAACGTAATCTCTGCGGGCCACTGTACGTACGACGATTATAATCTCCTCCGACGTATCCGCGCTCTTGGCCGGCAGATCGTCGACTGACTCGCGTAGTACTCTTTCCCCTCCACTCTTCTTCTACTTACCATCACCTTCGCCAGTAACCAACCAGGAGTTCTAGTCTTTGGGTGCTACTACTGCCCCGTCGGTAATAGCGATTTTAGTACCCATCCAAAAACTTATTACATGTCCAGTTTATTTCTGTATTGCTAAACGCATATAAGAACGAAGATGTTATACGATTGATCGGCCTTTAATGTTTACGATACGTATTTAACTCTTTCTAAGAATCTCCAATGGTTTAATGTTCAAGTATTTTCGTGAATATTTTTCTATCAAATTTATTTTCTCTTTTCCTCGAAGATTAATTAGAGAGATAACGAATTTAAATGGAAGAATAATCGTTAATTTGGAGGAAACGTTTCGATAATTTTCAACTCCTTAGCGGTTGTTATTTTGTATCAAAGTTGTTTTCTTCGCGTCTGATATAAAAGCGAGATGTACTACTACTACTACTACTACTTCTTAACGCGTAATCGCGGCAACTATTTTCCAAATTTCATCGATTTCCCGCGTCTCTAACTTTCGTGCAAAATTTCATTTTAAGTGAGATGCGATACTTATGATAATAAATTTAACTTCTCTTGAATTCTATATAAAAATGTAGATTAAATGATACTAAGATTACGTTGAAATAGTCGAATTAATTTTATGACCATAGTAACTTTTATTGATCACCTATACATTCCTCTTTCTCTCTCTTTCTTTCTCCATGTACAATCATATTCCTCGCATTTCAAATAAAAAGCAACCCATTAATGTCCCTCTTTCATGAAACATTAGCAAACGTATCTTCCACTTGAGTTTATCGTAGCATGCAGTATTCTATTATCAAATCTGAACGATTCTAATGATTAGAAACCCAAAATGTATGACATGCAAATTCTCTCCAAAGTATTGTAAATAATAAAGATAAAATATGCTTAATCCTTTTGACTGCGGAGTGCTACAGTGCCGGAGTGCCTCGAGAAATTGAATTTCACGGGATGCCGAAAAGCGTTGTTCGCAGGTAAAGGATTAAATGTATAATGGTATTGCTTATGCATATATTTATATATGTATAGATATTCTTGTTTTGAAACCTCATCAATTTTAATATAAATGATGTCAACAAAATCTAGATTCTTCTCTCTTTCGAAAAAGAGTATCTTAAACAGAATTTAATTAACACGTATAGCGTTACAATAATAAAAATCATCGATATTGATAATTACATTTTATTTTTTTTTGTGAGACCTAAATCAATAATAGCTACCCGTCTTATATTCGTAAAGTCTTTTTTTTAGTATAAAATGATATTCTACGTCTACGCTCATTTATTAACGACTTATGTAATATTATATAATCATTAAAAAACTCATTATTATATTGCCTGCCCACTTAAAACACGATGAATTCTGATTCATCGAACGTTCGGTTACTTTGGGAATAGTTTAGGGACAGATTTTTGTTCGAGGAAGTGGAAAAATGGACGCGATATTTTATTGATCGATTCTAATCGTTCAGACGATTTAACTTTGATGTCAAATATACATTTTTACTCGCGCGAAAATTAATTTAAAATTACAAAAAAATGATTAGTTTGCTTCTTCAAAGTGTAAAAATGGTTCGTCGCAATCTCATAGAAAAAAACCGATGATTTTAATCGGTAATATCACATTGTCGTACGAAACGTAGAACTACGATCTAGGAAAAAAGCAATCTTCGTCTTAATCTTCGTCATTTCTATAAATGCATTGGAATTATTTTTTCATATGAATAACTAAAAAATATAAACAGTTTTGTTTAAAAAATACATATGTCAAATCAACGATGTATAATGCCCTCTCTAGGTAATTATTTTAAAATATTAAAAATCCTCGATATCGTCTTATCGTCGGTAGACTCGAAAGTAGATATACCTAATAATATCATATTATTTTGTTTTTTTTTATTTTTATCATATTGTTATACTCGAAATTCGAATGAATTAAAAATATCTAGTTTAATTCGTCATCGCTATGACCAAAAAGTATGTAAGTATATAAGTAGTATATACTTTCGAAATCGACGTGTAGACTAAATACACAGCCCTGTTGGTCCTTGAGAGAAAAAAGAATCTTGAAAAAAAGAAAAACCGCGTTGCCCTTATAAAAACAACGTGTGTATGTAATTAGTATTGTTGTCCAATGTTATTAATCGTACAACGAATAGTACTATAATTATACGAACAAACAATCGTATTGATCGTTTAATTTTTATCGCCAATGGATAAATATTTCTGAACTCTCGAAAGATTCAAAATTTCAACTTCGTCTCGTGACATTCTTTCTTCTCTCTCTCTCTCTCTCTCTCTCTCTCTCTCTCTCTCTCTCTCTCTCTCTTTCTTGTCTTCCTTCATCTGCTTCTTAGCTCATTGTCGAATATAATCGATTTAGAAAATTTTACTCAACAGTAACGGATTTTGCCAAATTACGTGGACAATCGACGTTACAACCACGCAAAACTGCGATATGAAAAGATAATAGTTGCATAGGAATAACTGTGAGAATACCTTGAAGGCAGTCAACAGTTTTTGGTATTTCTAGTGCCTTGTAAGCAAAAGATTTTGTTTCTTTGTCACCTTCCTCGCAAATAACGATAGGTTTCCCTTCGCGTGCTGTTACTTGTTGTAGAGCGTTCATACATTTCTAAAGAAACAATTAATGGTATTAATATTATATAAAATTCGGAAAGACAATAGATTGACATTATTGTAAATTTACCACGTATACAGGGTCTCTCATAACTATCATGATTACGGGCATGGAATCATCGACTAAAGCCAACGGACCGTGTTTTAATTCACCCGCCATGATACCTTCGCTGTGCATGTAAGTCAACTCTTTCACTTTCTACAAAAGAAAAAATGCGATGACAAGTAGCACTCGATGTGCACCAGAATGTATACCAGCAGGTACTGCATTCTATAAACGAATCTGACTTACCAAAGCACCTTCCATGCACGTGGCAAAATTGTATCCTCTACCCATGATCAAAAGAGACTTATGTTGGAACAAGGACTTTGCCAATTCCTTTACTTCATCGTCCAATTTCAATACCTCGCGAATCAATTTGTCCAAATTCTTCAATCCTTCGATGATCTGTATCGAGTACGCAACGAATGATGACATCTTTCACAAATCTTGCAATAAAATTTGAATATTAAATTACAACATGAATAAAAAATACCTGTTGACGTCTGGAACCGAGAGAGATTCTATCCTCGCTCATAACCAATGCAAACATTACCAAGGATATAAACTGAGATGTGTATGCTTTGGTACTGGCTACACCAATTTCAGGACCAGCGTTAATGTGTACACCGCAATGCGATTCGCGACAAATGCTACTGCCGACGGTATTCGTAATACCAACGATCAAAGCACCTCGACCTTTGCAATATCTCAGTGCCATTAAGGTGTCGGCAGTTTCGCCAGATTGCGAAATAAAGAAACATACGTCGTCGCGATAAACTGGAGTATTTCTATCCAAAAAGTCTGATGCCAGTTCGACCATTACCGGAAGTTCTGTTAATTCTTCGAGTAGTTGTCTCGTTGCAATGGCTGAATGATAACTCGTACCACAACCGATGAGCATTAATCGTCTGCATCTTTTTATCTCAGGAATGTAATCCTATAAAAAAATATATGCATTTATCCGAGTGAAATGAATCGTTTAAAACGCCATGTTACTGTAAAGTCATACAATCATCAATTGTTTACGATACAGGGCTTCTCAAACTTTTCCACTTGGCGATCTCCTGCACCCGAGCTAATATTTTCGCGACCCTGGATACGGACCCTATACTATCATTTTGTGTTTATCTTTTTTATTTTTTTAAAGGAACCAATAATTTTACGTAAATAAAAGGAAGGAGAAAGTTTCATTCGAATACAAGTAAAATGATTTACTCCTTTTTTCATTGATATAAATGCAAGAAAGATAAAAATAAAAAATAAAAAAGTATACCTTGATACCACCTAGGGTGACAGAGTTGTCTTGGAAATTCAAACGACCTCTCATCGTATTCACCACGGATTCTGGCTGTTCGAAGATTTCCTTCTGCATAAAATATTGGTAGTTACCCTTCATGATCTGTTGAATTTCCATTTTAAGGGTCGTGATCTCCCTTGCGTGAGGATCATCCAAATAACGACGCAATCGATGGATACTGAGAGCTCCTTCCTTTACAGCAGCCACATCGTCGTCCTTCAAAAAATACAAAATTCCAAAATATTGTATTCCTTTTCTCGTAAAAAATGGAAATCATTTGGGGACACAAAGGGAAATATAAAAGAAATACCTCAAGGAAGATAACACGATTGGTGTGTTCGATCACAGCACTGGCATCGGATGCAAAAAAGTATTCCACCTCTTTGTCTTCCAAGGGTTGAAACTCGGATGTACTCTCGCTTCTTGGTATCACAGGAAGCTCGGCATTACGTCCGTGAGGACGATGATCTGATTTTTCATCATTTCTAGATTAGTCATTTGAAATTGTATGGATTTATTTAACGAGAATCATTCGATTCGTTCATAAGTCGTTTTGTTCAATTTTATAACATATGCGTATCCTTCCCTCTCTTATTACATTTCATTTGAAAGTAATAATAAATGTTATCGAGAGTGAAGATAAGATAAAATAAAATACAATAGTTTATTAAACGATTGCGAATCGCAGCTCGTCGTGTAAACGATTATAATCAAATTTATGTATATGTGTGTGTATATGTATTAAATATTTATTTAAAAAGATTAATGTGTATTAAATAATCGTTTACAGGTGACCAGTGAGATTTATGTATATGTTAACCAAACGAGGTATTTAAAAGAGACCATCTGGTAATAGGACCACCTATTGGTAATAGAACAAATGTGTTACTTCGAGGCCCTGGACTGATACCGTTTAGATGCCAGTCCAATTAACCTAAGTTTGGATTAGTTGTAGCGACTAATTCTTCACTTCGTTTTCTTACCTTTTTAAATACAATTGTTCATCGAAATGATTTTTATTTTTCCTATTAACATTAGCAATCGAATTAATCAGGTGGCCTTTTTGAAATATCTCACTCGATAAATGTTTTTCAAATATATGCATCGATGTATTATATTTACAGATAAAGAGCATGATAATTTACCAGTTAGTCTACTTAGTTGTTTCGCCGCTTTTCTTCTTTCGTTAAGCCCAACACCAGGCCGACTCGTAACGTGACAGGCATAATAACTTAACGATATATAATATCGCTTTATATAAAGTATTTATCAAATAATGCTTAAATGTTCTATATGTACGTAATATGGATTATCAGTGTGTTATACTTCACCGATTAGTTACAAACCATTATCGGATGAAACGAAGCGCAATAATACTGATACATATAACAAAAAGTACAAATCGTCCTTTTCCTTGTTTTTTTTGTTGTTCTTTTTTTATATTTTAACAACTCACCAATCGTGACTACTTTAAATCCTTTTCAATCATCACCATTATTCAACCATGAAATAGTCATTAGGGAACCAAAATATTTGCGCGAATGTGAGATCATGATTATTAGCAGAGCCAATTAAGTTCATAGCTATTTTCGTGCATTTCCCACGGGTTGTTCGTTCGGTCAGTGAATACGAAATGTTACCCTTAACCAATTGAACAATTAAATAAACAAACAAACAAGCATAGAAGCATAAACTTTAATGAAAATATGATATACCTGTAGACGAGGTGTCACCATCTGCACGGAGTAAATTGTCGAGAGGGGAAAACGAAAAAGAAAACAAAATCATTAGTTTAATAAATAAAATACAAAACTTGGGAGGGTAATATACCACAGGGTGGTCAAACAAAATTGTGTATCGCTATAAAAAAAATAATCATACATATAAATATATATATGTACATATACAAAATAAAAAATAATAATTAAGAAAACGAATATATAGGGAGAGAACAAAAAAAGAATAAAACATTGGTTAAAAAAGAACACACAGCAGGGGCGAGTATGCATAGAGTAACACAGAATGTATTTTCCAAGAATTAACTAAAAGTAAAAAAGAAAAAAATAATAAATAAAAGATATGTATGTAAGCATTAGCGGCGACCATGATATAGAAGAATAATTCTAAATTATGCAAGGAATCCTCAAACTATAACAACGAACATTCAAATAATACCTGTAAAATAATAACGATAACAAAATTTCTAATCGTCCGATATATTACATGGTATAGAAAAGACAAATTTTCTTTCGTTTAAGGATCCCCGATGTTACTTACATCATACGCGTGTAACATACCTACTTATGCACACGTGTATGCATGTATGTAATACATGTATTTATGTCGGATCAAGCCAAAGCTATCTACAAAGAGCAAAAACAGAGTTGTTTATAATGGAGAGAACATATACCTTTGCTCGCGAGTTGTGGGTCATCTGTTTGGGATGAAAAGTTGTAGAACAAAACCGGAAGAAGATGTTCATGCAAAAGAAACACTCGTATAATATCCACATTAAAAATTCAATCGAGTAGAAGAAGTCTGCGTGCAATTTTGATGATTTATATAAGATTACAAAGAAGAAGATGAAGAAGAGAAGAAGAAATAAATAAATAAATATAATGAGTATTACAGTAGTCGTGCAATTCGTTTTCGTGATAAAATCGGGCATAAATCAAGAGGACCAAATTGTTAATTTGTTATACCTAATGCAACAACGTAGCTTAACAAATATAACAAGGATCATTGTTTATTCAATGTTAAAAAAACACATACCAATTATTGCGCGTTATTATTTTAGAAAATATAATATTATAGAAACAGAAATCGTTATTTCTAAAATACATTAGGAGACAATCACGATGTTAGTATCGTTGTTTTCGTTGGTGAAAATCACGTGTTTGAAATAAGCATTTCTTATTAGTTACGAATCGAAGTTAAAAGGAAAGTAAAATCCTATAGAAAATTATTATACGTACTACATGCAAATATGAACGACGAGATTTATCGTTAATTCGACGATCGATTTTATCTTCGATCTAAATGTAAAAGTTACGGTGTTACATATAATAAAGTATTAGAGGATTTAGTTTTATTACAATAAAAAAAGGAATAATTGGTAAATATATAATTGTATAGTAAATTAGTTATTAATTGGTAAAATACCTCACCTTTTCAAACGGCTCACCTTTGTTCTTCGTTTTTTAAAAAATGTCGAATAACCATAGGTAATTAAAAGACAGCGAATAAAGTCAAGAAAAATGAAAAATAGTATCGTATTCGATTGGCCAAAAATGAATGTCCAAATTTTCGATTTACAAAATGTTATATTATATAAATATGAGGTATCAAATATTTTCCACTGAAAAAATATTGTACTTATTGGCCAATCCAATATTTTCTATGACACAGTTTACTCGCGCGATACTTATGCTGGTTTATCGTCGTTTCGATTTCATCTCGTGCAAGTACATATGTAAACTTTGTCTATTAACGAAAGAAGAGACTATCTAGGTTGACTCACCTTTGCCATATAAAATGGGCACGTGATCGGTAGCCAATCTTGTTTTCGTCTTGATACCAACTAGAAGGGGTGAACCTCTTCTCGTAGCTACGCACTCGCCGGGGAAGTGTTTGCTCTTGAAACACAATGCAAAAGCCCCTTCCTACGAGAAACAATCGTCCGATGTGAGCATCATTAAAGATTCATCTATCTTTTACATCAAAACTTTACATAGACGCGTATTCGTATTTCTAACATGATAACATTTCATTTATGAATGAAACTGTTAATGCACAATGAACGTTTAAATGTATTATTTTATAATAAAAACAATTACGCGTGGTACTTACTATTTGTTGTACGACTTGTTCGACAAGTTCACGGAAAGAATATCCTGGATGAATAATCCAAAGATGGTGAATTAATTTAGCAATAACTTCGGTATCGGTTTCACTCTCAAAAGTATATCCTCTTTGCTCGAGTAATGTTTTGACTTCTTTGTAATTCGTCACGATACCTGTTCCAAAAGAATAATATAATTTTCTCCCCATATATTTCTTAAAAATATATGAGTAAAAATATTACCATTGTGAACAACGACGAATCCATGCTCAAAATCGGATCGTTGCGGATGGGAATTCACTTCGGATGGTACACCATGAGTGGCCCAACGAGTGTGGGCGATACCAACATGACTATCAGTTTTAGATTCAAAATCAATGTCTGTACCTGCAAACAAATAAATTCTTGTAAGCGGATCATTGCAATTAACAAATGCAAAATTGAAACCTGCGAGAAAGGAAAAGTATTTTATGCGTTCATTGAAAGCTATTACGTGTCGATAAATAAGGCGATACGATGACGTTGTCCTTCGACAGTGGAAGAGAAGAAAAAGACCAAATGTCGCTACTTACAGTTAAAGATTTCCTCTTCGAGTGCCTTGACCTTTCCTTGCTTCTTGATGATGGAAATATCTCTTCCTCCTGCTGTATCAAGGGCAACGCCTGAAAATTATTTTATTATCATTTTTTACGTATTAAAAAACATCATTTATACCAAGTGCTCAAATATGTCCGTACATTTTTACGACAAAGTTACATAGTTTCGTAATATCATATCCGATGATGATAAAAACTCGTTCTTCGATATTTTTACGTATTTATATATATGTATATATAATTGTCCAAAGTTTAATCTTTAATCCTCGCGAATTGAACGAGAAATTTGATAAGAAAAATACTAAAGCCACAATACGAGCCTCTGTAGAAGGTAAACCAACGTTGGTCCTACTTATTATTACTAAATAAGTGAAATGAACTAGAAACACAAGGACGCGTTGCATTCGATAGATCCTGTTACATGTTACAAATGTTAATGCTTAAACCACCAAATGAAAGTTTAGATTATTTATATGACTGTAGTTTATATATACAAGATTTTTCAATATATGTGCAATGGGGTTGCGAATACTTCTGTAATTCACTAAATACACGAAATATATTTTATTTGTGTATATGATTTAAAAAGTTAAATTAAATGAACTCCTTATTAGTATATAATGTTGAACAATTTTGTTCGAACATAAATAATTATTAGAATCAACTTATTTAAGATAAGTAATGAATTACCTGCAGAATCATATCCACGGTATTCCAATCTTTTCAATCCACCAACGAGAAGCTTCAAAATCTCCTTTCTACTCTTCGGCGTGAGATAGTTAAGATAAGCAAATATTCCTGTAAATTAGAAAATCTATAATTAGTGGAATCAAATCAAATGTTCATATCGTTAAAAAGAAATACAATAAAATATTTAGGTGGCTTCCTTCAGCTGGGACACCCTGTATATTTGTACGTATAAGTGTATGCATATGTACATCGAGGGTAACGTAAAGAGTAGGAATATCGACCCGTACCACTCACTGCTGCGCCAACTTTTACAATATAGTTTTCTAATGAACGCTTATCTTTTATTAAAGGACTTCAACTTCAATTTATAATTGGAAAGTTCTATTTTGAGTAAAATCAAATTTAAGAAAAAAAAGATTTTCTTTTTAAAATATAATAAAATTGCATATATAAATAAAAGTATTTTCGTATAAGAAATCTGTCACGGTTACAAAGATCGTTTCGATAGTAGATATGAGAAAATGGAATTGGATTTATCAAACGGGGGGAGTCCTGGACAACATTCCAGAATGAGAAACGGTACTCCTCTTCTCCTTTTTATTTGTATTTTATTTCATCGAGTGTGTAAATACTTAAAAGTGTGAGAACAAAGGCCGACGCGAAATGGCAGACGCTTTTTTCAAAGTGCGAAAAAGTCGACGCCCATGAGAGAGCATTAAAGTATACATGCATATGCGTATACATATATATGCGTGTAAGGTAAAACACCTCTGACAAAGAAATGAACAAATCTGTAAAGACACGTTTGGGTGCGTTAGTGAAAGGGAAAGCTCGAGGATTCGAAGGAGATTTTATGTTAGCCGAAACTATACACAGCAGAACCATGTTTCATTCTTTGTAATATATTCAAAAATTGCTCGTGTTTTATAATAAATCAATAATTGATTGAATACATTCAATATTAAAATCTCCCTATTTGAATTGTGTCGAGGAAATATATGTTTTGTCGGTAGTAAAATACAATGAAAATTGTTTTGAATCTTAAGAAATTCAATTTTGTTTTCCTCTCGCGAAAAAAAAACAAATGTTAAAACTTACCCCCGCTGGTCATGACGAAAAAGAGGAGAGAAAGAATTAATTATTAAATATATATTTCTAATCGAATGGAATGTATGTACTCTTCCTTCCGCGTGTCTTGTCTAACCAGATCTAATGAATTCCGTTTGGAGAGGTAATAGTTAACGATCGAGTCGATCGCTAACGATTGAAAAGCTTTTGTAATCGTACACTCGAGTAAGACGATAGAAGAAAAAGAACTTTCTTCTCCCCTATAGCGAAGAACGATAGCTCTTATCAATAATAACATATCCGTCCAGTCTTATCGATCGTGAACGAACAAATCTTCTAATATGAAATAATAATCATTATTATTATTGTTGTGATCACTAATGCTCACGGTTGACACTAGAATTAATCATAACAATTTCCCGGATGTGACTTTTCTTTCAAACTCAAAGATAACTACGAGTAAGGTTTTATGAAAATAGATAAGTAACAGATAAAATTGTAGTTGCTATAAAATCGTTAGAAAAATGATTCGAACTTGCCAGACACTTGGAAATAATAATTTGATGTTATAAATTAATGAAATTTGCAGGGATTCAATATATGCTCGGTTTGGAGTTTTGATGAATCGTGTTTGTTCGGGGTTGAACGACCCGAAAGAAGCGTTTCGGCCTTCTATTAGGCGCGACGAACCGAATGACGAACTTGACCTTCCGACCTACTGACATCAAATACTTTCAATAGTCATCCATTTTCACCTAAAATATTGTATATCGTCATGCAATTGCCAAAAACAAATTGGTGACCAATAGATGCATAGAAAGAGCTGCAGAATCATTGTCTAAAATTGACATAAAAGAAAGAAATAAGTTGTACCTCTTGCAAAGTGAATATCTTGTATAGTATCTGAAACTAGTCGTTGACGTTGGAGATATAGCTATAGAACACGATCGAGTGAAAGTTTCCTCGCGCGTACCCGAAACCGAAGGAGCTTGCTACCGTGACATTTGGATTGGACACAGTTATAGAACACAAGCAAACTCCGTCCCATGTATCTCGCAAACGACTGGAAACGCGACTTGGAATTCTTATATTATGCATTATTTCTTTCCTTTTCTTTCTTTCCTTTTCTTTCTTTTTTTTTCTTTCTTTTTCTTTCTTTTTCTTTATTTTTCTTTCTTTTTCTTTCTTTTTCTTCCTTTTGCTTCGTGACTGAGCGGGAATTCCAAAACCAGATTGTTGTTTGGCTAAATCGTTGACATTTTTCGGGATCAACTTTGTGGGTAAATGGAAAAACCTGATACGCGACATTCTTTCTACTTCTTTTTTATGCTTTCGACTATTTGTTGCAGAATAAAATCTTCCATTTGTTCTATTTTAATTTGAAGAAAAAGTATCCTTGATCGAACATTTGAAAAGAAAAAAACGTGAAATATAACAGACATAAATATCAATGAAATGTCAATGAAACCTATCTTACGAACAGCACACCTCTTACCTTGACAAAAATACTTCTCGAAATATATTTATAAAAGTTAATTGATTAAATGAAATTATTTGCAAAAGTAATTGCTCGATGAAACGGAAGAGACCCGTGAATTTAAGTATTAATGCACGCGCGGGGTGCATTAAAAAGTAATATTTATTATTTAACTTAAAATGAGTTTTTCCCTGCTATAAATGTTATACATACTACACGTCTCTAAAGTACTATTAAATTATTAATAAGTAATCTTGCGTCGACGTACTCTATCGTCGTATTTTTTATTCCAAACATACAGGAACGTGTATGATGAAATTTTCTGCAAAGAAAGTTCACTTAAGTATCATTTTTGTATACCTGTATATAGATGCATACATTCGCACGTATACATCGATTTCTTGATTAAAAGAAAAGGTCACGAGCTTCGTCGGTCATTGATTTCGTTAACCTATCAGTTACGAATTTCATAACACACAAATTAAATACAAATTATATTTTTTTTCTTTTACTTCCCCTTTTTATCACAAATAATTTCATAAGTTTATTTTAATGAAGACATTTTACAAGCAATTTCTCTTGATTATTTAATTTTCATTTTATTTTTAATTTCAAATTGTGATGTAAAAAATATTTCAAGTATAGAAAGAAAGAAGTAATGCAACAAGTTGTACTTCTCTCGTGGGATGAATAATCCACCCCTATTGACTTTAACCGAGGATAGGTTTTTAGTGAAGAAATTTGTTATGACAATATGTGTCTCATTGGAAACAACCCAAGATTTTGTAAATCCTTGATAGAAAGTTAGACAAATTTAAATTGTAATTTTAAAGATTGCGTTAATGAATTATACATCAAATATTTGCTTGGCTGATATCGATTTATCATTAGACTTAATAAATAAACTTTAAGAAACAAGATTTTGATTTTTAAAGAGCACAAAAATTTAAAAGAAAAGAAATGGTAAATAAATATATTTAACTTTTTTAGTGTTCATCTGATTAACTTTTCTCTCTTCATTGCGTGTGATAACGAAATGCAAATATTACCAAAGTATCAAACAATTTGTTTTTCTTATGTCACGATTTGATGTTTTTTAGAAGAATGTCGGATATTATGAAAATACTTTCGCCTATAGTAAAAACGATTGGGAACATCTTATTAAATGCCAACAACTATAAATCTTACGTAAGGTAATTTCGTAATATCTTGATATTACTTTCAAGCTCTATCTTTCTCTATCTCTCGGAAGAAAGAGAAAATTTTATGAAATACTAAAGAAAGTGTTTAGAGTTTCGTGATGATGATCAAAAAAAATGTCCATGAAGCTTTCTCGTATAGTAACACAATTTACAGAAAAAAATTATTCCTAAAAAAACGCATGTATAAATGTATATATACATAGTGCATATGCATATAATACCGTTCATAATTCTTAGTTAATTGTTCGAAGGTTCGATCGTGCACGATAGTGGACAATAATTTATTGCACTTCAACAATTAATCAATGACGAAGACATTGTTCAATAGACAACATCCGCAAATTTCTTTACCGTTTTTGAAAAACTTACATTGAAAAGGAACAATTAAAAAAAAATAAGAGAAAGAGGTAGATAACTCTTATCCGAGGGATATTTAATCAACTCGAGATATTTTTGAAAGGAAATATTCTTACTATCTTTACGAACGTTGCTGATTCTTATCTAAATTCCAAATACATGTGCGCGTTTGACTATTAAACATTCTTTACTTCATTTTTTTTGTATTGATTTGAATAAATTAAACGAATATTTTTCGACAGTATATCAAACTCAAAGCCTCCAAATTATTTTCTATACTTAAAGCGTTAAAAAATAAATGTCATGAATATTACTCTATAGGTGTACATGCGGGCGTGTTTTTATCAGTTGCCTTTGATCGATGCGATTCGATTTGAAACAAACTCTTAGAATGCAACTCGATATCTTTTAAACGAGGAATAAAAATATTCAATTAAAGTTCCTTAGAGAAAACCATTGAAAACAAACTCCCTTCGAGAATAAATTCAATAAATAATTTTGTTCTGTTTATAACTAACGTACTGTATTTCGCCCCCATTAAATGAATAATATCGTTTAAGTGTCCAAATTTCAATCGATCGTAGAAGTATCGCTTTATCTTCGACTTCTGTATTATCAAGTTCTCGTACACGTGAGACAGAAAAAATGTTGTGTGTATTGATAAAGACATATATATTTCTTGAGAACATAGTCGGACAGGTACAAGGACGATTCAATTAAAGATTATAAGAGAGCTTTTAATAGACATTTTTTGTAATTACTTACAATATAATAACATTTGTTCTTCCCCGTTTATATTTTTACTTCAAAACAAATTTGCAAAAACAATTATAATATTTAAAAAATATGATAAATCAATATATCAATATACATATCAAATATACAACCAATAGACAAATGATTAACGTAAGGGTTCTAAAATGAAATTTGAAATGAATAAATATCTTTTCATTTTAATGTAATTTTTCCATAATTAAATGAAGAATTGTTATATTTTTTCGACATTCCTTACTTTTACCTCTCGTACCTTTCGATTTAAACAACGAATCTAAAAGGTTTTTTCCTATTATCATAATGAAAAAGATAAAGAAGGAGAGTAAACGTGATAAAAATCGTAGATTGGAAAAAGAAAGTTCCATTAAGCCTTTCAGCAATCACGGCGATCGTTGAAGCACCATCGCGTAATACGCGTATTTAGTTTGTCAAACACAAATGAAGCTTTTACCGCCTACGCGACGCTTGTCATCGACTATTACTCCACGTTTTTCTTCCTCCAAGTTTACTTCCCTTATTATATCAAAACGAACTGATTCGAGAATGATAGGAGAGATGGATTGACCTATTTCCGGTGTTATAAACATCGCTTTGTCCAAAAATATAAAGTTTGTAAATATAATAAGAAAAGATGTGATATAATTGTAATACTACTCACCGCACATGTTGCCGTAGTTAATCTTTCAGTTTGAATTCGATGCCAGTGAAAATGTGGCCGATTAAACACTGGACAAGTTACGATACGTTAGGGTAGGCAGTAATCCTTTGATTCCCGATTCTATATAGGTCAACTCTTTCTCCAGCTGGCAGTTTAACGCGGTAGGTATTGCAGTTAACAACGCGTGAATAAACACAAAGTCCCACTTGAAGAGACGGTCCAAGTTGGTCTGAGCCACGCGACACTGTTCAGCCCGCTCTTATGATACGACACGACACGACACGACACAAACACAAACACAACAAACACGCTCGCGCGCCGATACCGCTATCTCTTAACTGGATGCGCGCGCATCAACCGCCGCCCAGCCGGCACATCTTCTCTCTCTCTCTCTCTCTCTCTCTCTTAATCCTTTTTATGGCTCCTATATTGTGTCTTCGTTTTTTTTCTTCAACGAAGAAAGTCATTTGCCTTGGCCATTCTCAACCTTTACGCCCTATCTTCTATTTATCTCCCTCTCTCTCCCTCTGCCCCCTTCCTCACTCTCTCTCTCTCTGCCCCCTTCCTCACTCTCTCTCTCTCTCTCTCTCTCTCTCTCTCTCTCTCTCTCTCTTCCACCGCCTTTCACCTTCGCCTTTCACTTCGTTTGCAAAGTGTTGGCGTCCGTATCATCGGAAAAAACAAACTCTCTTTGAATGATATTAAGAATATATCGACTGCGTCTACAATTTTGTAATCAACGCCTCCTTCATTTAAGTCATCGCCATCTTGAAATATATTAATCGGCAAGAAGAGTTAGCCAACGATAGATATTTTTTACCCAGAATATATATCCCTTCGTAAGATTGTTTTTTAATTAATAATGTTCGATAATAAACAGAATGTGATGTGATTCGAAATAAGAGAAAAGATCGTTCATGCTCCATTTGCAATTTTTTCGCGAATATTTTCTCCACCGAACTGCCATCCGCGTCTTCTCGTAGAGAACTGTACAAGGAGGATAAGTAATTATCGACGGAACTTCTAGAGCGCGCTATTGTCTGATACGCTCAATTGGTAACTGCATCTCATTTCTGTCGGTAATGTAGTAGTACACTTCCAATCGAGATATCATTTTGAAATATATTATTTCTTTCATTTCAAAAAATTATAGCAATCTCGCAACGATAATATTGGGTATGTTTTTTTTTCTTTTTATTTTCTACCGTCTTTCTTCTCCCTACATCGTCATTAAAACAAATTTTTTATATTCAAATACATTAATGATCATTTTGCAGCTAAATTTTTATTAACCAACAAAATATAACAACTGAACAACTTATTTATACTAAATATATGAGGATTATTATATTACGTTGCTATACATGTGTGTGAAGATTAATCTCAAATAAAACTAGGCGATATGTAAGATTTAGCATTAGAACATTTTGACATATCTATCCATTTGGTATTCCTATCAAAATTGAAATTCATTTTTAGTAGTCTAAAAATAAATAACTCCTTTTTTTTAATCTTTTTTAACATACATACTACATTATAATAGTATACTAGAAAACAAAGCATTTCTTTCAAATTTCTATATTGCTAATCCTCGAAAATGTCAGCGCAAAATACGCGAATGAAATCTCGTGAAATCACTTAAATACAATACGGCGTCCAATCTATTGAAAGAAATTTTGTAGTTACGCGTAACAACTTAGATTATGACGAACGAACAGGTACAAATACAACTTAATTAAACTATTTTAAATACGAAAAACTCTTATAAGCACATCAGATAATACAATATGGCAAAATTATTTCTTCTTCTTCTTGTGCGACAAGGGAGGAATGTTAATAGTTAAAATAACAAATACATTCGATTAGATTCTAATAAGTGAATCTTGTTAAACCAAAATCATGAAGGTATGCTTTCAGTTCTAATCAAAAATCACTTTCTTTTTTTCTTTTACTATTTTTCTATAATCTCTGCGGTTCATAAATGTAAATCACAAAATGGACGCAATTGAAAATAAAAAATAATATAGCTATTTTGTAATAATCAAATTGGGATTTGTTTTTTAATTTTTCTTTTAAATTAGCCTATCTCAACGTGCCGACAATACTCGTCGGATATTTCTTTGCTTTGGTATCCCTTTGCACACCATGCCCTTGTATTTCTGTAAATTGAATTAGAGACATATCTGTGGCGTGTTGATGATACATATATATCTATAATGTGTATTAATTATATTCCATACCTTACAATTATATTTCTCTTATCTTTTTTTTGTTTATATATAAAAGTACAAAACATATATCCAATGGCAGTTCAAGCATTTGCATGATTGATGATGACATTATAATATCGTGTATGAAAAATTAGTTGTTATAAGTCACACGAGTGCTAATGTGCAATACTTTCCAGGATCGGTTTATAACATGTATGAATTCGTAGAATCCTAATGATTGTATGAAAATATTCAAGTTTCCTTGTAATTTCCGTATTACTATTGGTTCTGATAAATCAAAAGATACGTTTTTACGATCAGCGGAAATGAAAATGATCGCTAACACATTATTGACCGATCACAAGTATACTACTCGTGTTTGCACATGCAAGCGACTGATACAATCGTGCAACTCGTTATTAAAATATTTTTCATTGCATTTTATGGTGTTAATTGAAATTTTGATATTAAGCATTAAATACAATAACCAGTCAACAATGCGTTAACACATTTGGTAAAGAATAATGAAGAAGAACAAAATATTATCCAACCCTGTTCCATATGGTGAGATATGCATGCGTCTAGTGCTCGTCAGGAAGTATAAAAGCGCACTATAAGAATTATCTCAATTTGTTTTTACTGAAGCAATGACCAATATTATATGTAAATAGTTATTATACCGCATCGCTTTAATATGCTTCTTTATCGTACAAATGTATTGCTCGTGTATAGAATGATACGTATTTCAGAATTGATTTCTCTCTTTTTTCACTCCTTTTTACGATTACAAAGTTTGAAAATTTTTCAAGAATATATGGACGTATCAAAATGTATATTGCATATGAAGAATTATCTCAAATCTTATTTATTTATTTAATGAATTGATTAATTATTAATCATTATTTAATGCGTTTTATCCGATTATATAGAGGCGACTTGTTGTTGTTACATATTATCTTTTTTCTTTTCCTATTTATTATAAGTGAGAAGGCAAAATTTGTTGTTATCTTATTTTTCTTTCTTTCTTTTATACGCACAATATTCTACCTGAGACTAATTGCACTTTTTTCCATATTATTCTTTGTAATAAGAATAATCATGATCGCACACACTTCCAACTTACAAACGGATTATCTTGCGAGAATCACAGAGAGTTTTCATTGGCGCTTTGTTTTCATCGACTGATTGATTATGCATCCTAGACAATTTTTAATCGATATTCGATATAAAATATTTCTCTTTTTATTATTCATTATTATTATTATTATCATTTAATAACTTTAAAAATGTCTCGGCCGGATAGAACGATTTGGTCATTTCGATATTTATTTTCAAAATCTATGATTAATTATTTAATGTTGCATCATACATTTTGATTTAAATATTTTTTCTTTCATTCCTGTCAAAGAATTTCCGAAATGCGCGCGATTAATTCAAACCAGAATCAAGAAAAAGGAGAAGAACAAGAAGAAGAAAAAGAATCGAGAAATCTTAATATTGATGTCACGTATTGAACACGCATTATTTATTGTTGATGACAATCTCATAAGATCAAAAGAAATTCTCCGACGTCTGTACAAAATTGTAATTTTCTTTTCCTTTCTTACTTCTTCTCTTTTCCTTTTTCCTTTTTTTTTTTTTACAGGATGCATAATATAAAATTGAATATTCACAATACGTAGTCACCCTATGATATTAACTCACAATTTTACAGCTATGCAAAATTGTGAGATGGGTGCATCTCTGATACACATATGAATATTTATATTTATATACTATATTTATATTTATATATAAATATAAATATATCGAGAAGTAGAATACAGTAGGCATATCGTGCGTACAATTAAAACTTGTCGGAGAATACGCGAGCTAGAATATTATAATCTTTGGAATATGTGATAATAAATTTGCTTAATCGAACACTTATTACTAAAAATATTTCGAAATTACTATTTATCGAAAATAATCATTGCAAGTTCATTTCGATTATTTATCATATCTTTTTTTACTCATCTTACTTTTCTGTTTATTTTTTTTTTTTTGTTAATTTTTTCTTTTTTTTGTTAATTTTCTTTCAAGTTTACGAAACCCTAATCTAAAAGCTGAGAACGTTTATAAACGTGAAATGAACGAAAGATAAGTTTCAACGTTGCATTCAGAAAAACCTATTGTGTTTTTGGATAGAGTTAAAAAAGAAATTCATTCATTGTTAATATCATTAAGAAATACACATGTCGTTTGTTTTATTTTCTAAACTGCTGACTCGATTTCTAACAATAACTCGCACTTTTATAGGCCGATTTCATAAGCTTTGACAACTGATTGCAGAAACGATGTTTTCCCTATAACATCTAATCATATTTATATAAATATCTTGACTTTAAACTAAATACTGTTTAAACATACCTTAACATATTAATAATGTTCTCCATGTTATGATAAAGTCAGGCGTCGCGAACTAACACCTAAAAAGAGATATAGTAGGAACGTACGAATTTCACGGACAACCATTGTATTTTCTATAGTGAATGGAAATACTTAGAAAATGAAATACGTTAGTAGTATACAAAGTACTAACGTATTCCCCGACGTCATTCTTTCTCAGAGAATGACGTGAACAAAAGCGACACGAGGCGACGAACTATTACATCACTTGTTTTTCTTCCCGCGTTATCAATAAAATCGTAATCAGTGAATTAGCACACACAGCACGCATAATAAACACACTTCTGCAATTTGACGTGAAAGTGAAGTGAAATAGAAAAATGCACAGGGTGTACTTACGCGTGGGTTTGTGTAAACAAAAAATAAAGAGACAGAAAGATAGAGATAGAGAGAGAGAGAGAGAGAGAGAGAGAGAGAGAGAGAGAGAGAGAAAACTGACAAGTGTAGTAGCTTTGAAAGATGACATAGTTGACTACTACTTTAAATTAGTACTGTGTAGCCCTTATTACGTGATATGCAGGATGGTCGAGAGGTGCGAGCGATGATGCCGTGCTTGCTGTTGGCGTTGGTGTTGCCGTTGATGTTGGCTTTTAGGCTAGCGCCCGGAGACAGATATGGGGACGGGTTCCAAGGAAATGCCACGATACTTGGCGTGAATGCGTAGGAAGTCATTGTCGCGGTGCTTTCTGCCTTTTGAAATAGACGATGGGGTAGGGGGTGGTGTACCATCTTGGTTGAGAGCCCTCACCTGACAGGGGTCATGCCTCGCCAAGAAGTGCTCCAAGGTGTCCCACCCACCGCCCACTCTCACCATCATGTGTCTTCCTTTCAGAAGCTGAGAACATACAATGTTATTTATACAGCTACGTTTTTCTCATTATTATTACTATTATTAGTAGTCAGACCAGAGGAACGAGTGCTAATATTATAAACCCCTAATTTTAGATTTCTGTATAAAATGTTTGCTAAAAATAAAAGGAAAATAATCGATTGCAATTCTAACGCAACATACGATGATATCATGCGAGAGAGTCTTTTTTTATTATAAAAATCACGATGAAACCAAATTACTATAGTAAGGGGTCAAATAATTATATAAACTTGATATACCCTAATGAATACGTTGCGTCCTGCTATATGATATCGGCCTTCTCCAACTTTTCGTACTTTCAATCTTGAACATTTACCAGACGGACATTGGCAAAGCCTCTGTACAGCTTCCGTAACTCTTCGCACCTAAACAAATAATATAACAACGTAAGATAATTATAATTGTAAAAGAAAGAAAACTCGTTAACGTGTTCATTAGATCTTGTCATTAAGGAATATCATATAATATACCTTGCGATCGAGTTCAGTGATAGGTCCGGTATATTCCGGAGGATCCGCAGGTGATTGGGTTGGAGATGGTGAACTAGTTAACGAAGGTAATGGCGAAGTAACGTCATCGGGATCATCAACGCTACCACGCGACCAATCATCTTCCGTGGTATCGCTGTTTATTCCATCGCTACCGGCTGGCCCATTATCGCTAATCGATCGTCTCATTTCAGGCTCGTGATTATTACCCGTTGTCGGGTCCAACCAACCAGTCGTCATCTCTGCCACTTCAGACGTTGAACTTAACAAATTGAAGATCACAATGAATGTTATAGTTAACCTAACAACCTAATATTTCGTTCACCCACCTACTGTGTTTAATCTTTTCCGTTTGCGGTCGGAGCGTTGACATTTTCGAAGGAGCGAATTGCCAGGAAACGAGACTGCTATGAGAAATTCCACTGTCCGAAAGACAACGCAGATCTTGTTCTTGTTCAGCGATTTCTCTTTCCAATTGGACGAGACCAGGTGGTTCCAAGGAATACCTTGCTGCCAATCTTGCAACTTCCAATAAACAGAGTACTACGTTTCGAGGCTGACCATGTAAGACTATAACACGAAATTGATGTAATACATAATCCATATATTACGTGTATGTATTATTCGTAGTTTACTCACCAAGATCGTCACTTTCGAATAGAAGATTTTCGTGTACCCCTAATCGACGACAAAATTGTATAAAATTTTCCATATTGTCGCGCGAGAAGAAGCTACGTCTCGCTGCATTTTCCCAACAACGTCCTCTGATCACCGGTATTGGCTATCATTAACATTTAAACGTGATCTCCATTAGTCACTGATTTAGAACTAAAAAATAGTAGATACTCACCCCTTTCGCTTTGCCAGCGTCGATAGCCGATCTGGCTTTTTCCTGTATGACTTTAGCCAATCGGCAAACAACCACGCCATTATCCAACGTGTCGAAAAAATTGTCACCCGTTATATAATCGACGTCTGAAACATGTCATCGGTTATATAGTTAAATCGTGTCTGAAGCGTTAAAACGTTGAACAAAAGGAACAATATATGAATCGTTTGAAAAAGGAACCCTCCCCCACCCAGCTAAACGATTACTGTTCGTCTAGTCTAGATATATTTTACATGAATCCTATGAATTTCTGATGCGCCAGCGAAATTCCTTGATCGGTGCCAACACAACACTCTCTACTTGCTTGTCATCGATTCATAAGGGAGCAGTTAAGAGAGTAGCAGTATCGATACGCTGACGTGTCTTTTTGCCAAAGAAAAAGGAAAAAAGATGATGTTGGCTAAACGAACACGAGGAAGAGGGAAGCAGGGGGAAGCAGGGGGAAGGAGAAGGGTTCCTCCTCTTCTTCTTCTTTTTCTTCTTCTTCTTCTTCTTCTTCTTCTTCTTCTTCTTCTTCTTCTTCTTCTTCTTCTTCTTCTTCTTCTTCTTCTTCTTCTTCTTCTT